>NC_137921.1:52033403-52048403 GCF_963457725.1 Sprattus sprattus | reverse complement strand
TGGGGTGTGGAAATCATTCTTAGTCATGAGTTACCGTTTTCTCCGTCTGTGATTATCTCTGTCTGTCTGTCTGTCTGTCTGTCTGTCTGTCTGTCTGTCTGTCTGTCTGTCTGTCTCTCTGTCTGTCTGTCTGTCTGTCTGTCTGTCTCTCTGTCTGTCTCTCTGTCTGTCTGTCTGTCTGTCTGTCTGTCTGTCTGTCTGTCTGTCTGTCTGTCTGTCTGTCTGTCCATCCCTCTGCCTCTCACATTCTCTTCTTTCTGTCTCTCTCTTCTCTTTCTCTTACTCTCTCTCCCCTCCTCTCTCTTTCAAACTTCCTCCCTCTCTCTTTCTTATCTTTCTCTCTCCTTTTTTTCTCAATCTCTCGTCCCCTCCATCCTCCGTCCACAGGCCCTGCAGTCACTGTCCCTGGCGGACTCCAGGCTGCGCTCACGAGGCACGGTGCTGGTCAACGCTCTGGGCAGCAACACCTGCCTCCGCAAGGTGGACCTGAGCGGTAACAACATGGAGGACATCGGGGCCAAGATGCTGAGCAAAGCCCTGCAGATTAACACCACTCTCAGGCAAGAGATGAGAACGTGAGAGAGAGACAGAGAGAGAGAGATAGAGAGAGAGAGGGAGGGAGGGAGAAGTGGAAGGCAGAAGCTAAAACAGACAATATTAATATTTTTTAAAGGAATGGAAAGAATAATAGAGAATGTGTGAAAGGCAGGGAGATTGAGAGATGGGGTAGGGAGAGCAGGGAAAGAGAGGGATTTGAAAGGGGAGGAAGGAGAGAGAGAGGCAGGAAGATGAAATTGGGGGGGGGGGGAAGAGAGAGATGTTTTTCTGTTAAATGGTTTGTTTGGTGGTGTAGCGTAAGTCGAGCGTGTCATCTCACACCGCCTTTGTGTGTATGTCTCTCACAGGAGTGTAACATGGGACCGAAACAACACTACCGCCACAGGATTCATGGACGTGGCCCGTGCACTGGAGCAGTGAGTTGAAATACAACTACTCCTTTCAAGAGGGCCGCAATGGAAATAAGGCCTATGGCTTTCATTGTTTTCATCCCAGACATTTGTAATCGTACATGAGGGCTAAATGAATGCATGTATTCAAATGTGTCTAATAATATCAATCAATCAGATACTTTATCAGACACTCACTCAAAACACTTTTCATGTCATGCATGTTACCAGCACAAGTTCTGCTTTCGTTCTAGCCAAGAGAGAGAGAAGAATTCTTGTTCATTTCAAAAGCAAAGTCATGCTTATTTTTTGGACTGCAGTGCTAGTCATTTTGATAATGAGACATGTTGTTGGTCAAATGGGATTTCTGTTAGCAAGCGGCACACTCCCCACAGGGCACACGCACCAGGGGGCTAGAAATTCTATTTGCTAACTGCATTAAGCCAATTCTTATTAAAGCACAGCAAGCTAACGTATAAGATAGGACAAGCTCACTCTGGAGCTGGACTTAATGTGGTTGCACTATCTCTCTCCCTCAGCATCCCAACATCCATCATAAGCTCTTATTTGTGAATGTGTGATTTCTGAATGGCTGTTATTGTGTAGTTGATGCAGAGTCGTGTCTGAGGAGGAGGCGGAAAAGGAGGAGGAGGAAATGTGTCTCTCATGGACCTGTCTGTTCTCTCTAACCTCTCTCTCCCTCTCTTTCTGTGTATGTTTGTCTGTTGTCTGTATTTTCTTTTCTCTCTCTCGCTCTTTTCCTGTGTGTGTCTATGGGTGTGTGTTTTTGAGAGTCTGTGTGTCTTTCTTTCTATCTTGTTTCCCTTTCTCCTGTTCTTCTCTCTCTCTCTCTCTCTCCCTCTCCCTCTCTCTTTCTCAGTAACTTCACCTTGCAGTATATGCCCCTCCCCCTCAGTGACATCACCCAGGCCTACCGCAGTGCACCTGAGAAGATGGAACAGGCGCTCACCAAGGTAGCTCCGCCACCACTCTCACACAACAACAACAACAACAACAACAACAAATAACACAACACCACAACCGGCACCGCTGTCCACATCCATAACCAGAGCCCTCATGTAAAACGCCATCTCCCTCACACACCCGAGCCTGTCAAGGTATTTACCAAGCTCTTATTTATTCTGAGCAGGCCGGCTGTCAGACGTCTCTTGAGACGGCCAGTTGAAGGGTCCTGTTTACTCGGATGATTGAAGTTTGATGTTGTTTGGATTGTGTACATGAGGCGTGTGACCCACAGGCCTTGTTTATTGAAGACCGTTGCTATTTGTTTAGCGGTTGCGGTGAACGTTTGGAGGTATGGTTGGCATGGTTGCATCAATAAGTCTAGACAAGCCGCATCATAGAAAGTGGGCTTTTGTCAGATATTTATTGACGGATTAAAAACGTGTGTATTGACTTGGCCTCGGGATATGCTGCTCTCCTTTAAATGGTCACACACACACACACACACACACACACACACACATTATCACACACATTATCACACACATTATCACACACACACACAAACACACACACACACACACACACACACACGCATACACACACACACACACACACACAGACACACACAATAACTGCTCCCTTGTAAGGTAGATCCATGCTTGATCTGGGTGCTTATGATGTAGGTCAGGGCATCACTCCAAAACTGAGGCTCAGAGATGAAATGAGCCAGCCTGGTATAACCAGACCCAAATTCACTTTGTAAACAGGGCCTGGCCATGCTCCATTTGGGGATTGTTTCCAGTTGTTGCCTCCTAATGGGCATAGACTTCGGGCTAATTTTGGAACCATTGGATCAGCCTTACACGCATTGCTCCAGCTTCTAATCTTAAACGTTTGCTAGTGTGCTACTACTTTTTGCTAGCTTTGCTACTTCTGTTTGTCTTCCTTCATCTAGCTCTAGCATTGCCGTCATTGTTGTAACTACATTTCAAACAAACACTTCATCTCAATGTCATTGCACTGGTCATTGATTGGTTGGTCAGCATTTCATCTTGCAAGAAGCAGTTCCAGAAGACAATCTCAGGAAATAGGGGCAATATGGCGGACAGAGGCAGGCTAGGAATGAGCCACAACATGCTTCACACATCCAGTGTAACCCTCTGGGTGCCCACAGGCTATGCTTACAGCAGGCCCCCTCCACCGTTGTTTGTCCTTGGTCAGTGTGACATTTTATAGATGTCCTGTCAAAATGGACATTCTCCCAAAGGTCAGAGCTCATGAAGGTACAGCATTTTCATAAGGTCACCAGCAGCTATGGGGCTTTCATGCTATAAATCTCACTGGTCACAATAAATCATATGATAGAATTACTTGTGTTCCCCTTAGCCCACAATAAATGGCTTAATCTATCTTAGACTAAACTAGTAGAAAAAAACAAGGTTCACCTTGATGTTTCTCTACAGGACCCATTGTTCCTCCTCTTTCTTTATAAGAGTGAAACATAAAAGTCTCAAAAGGCCAATGCCAGATGATCTCATGTCGTGTTTGACTCTGTAGGGTTTGAACTATAAAAATGTGAGAAACATTTTTTAGGGTGAACTGCTGTAGTCATGATGCAATATCTTAATTTCGATAAGGCAGACAAATAGTTGGTCCCTCCCCACAGGCCTGCAGTAAACACAACTAAACCATCCCTTTGTTTCCGCTGCGGTAGGGTTTCCAGCTGAGTCTATCTTAATGAAGTGCCTATTAAGAGAATCACAGACTACTCCGCAGCACTTAATTGCTGCAGATAATTAGGCAGTGCAGTGAGTAGACTGTGTATTTCACACGCGAGACCTGGAGTAGGTGAGGATCCCTAGTGAGGCTCTCTGCTTGCAGAATGTGTTACACGTTGGTGATGTGTGTGTGTATTGTACGCTTTCCAAAATGTGTTACACATTGAAGGTGTGTATGTGTGTGAATTGTACACTTTCCAAAATGTGTTACACGCTGAAGGTGTGTGTGTGTGTATTGTACGCTTTCCAAAATGTGTAACACGTTGAAGGTGTGTGTGTGTATTGTACGCTTTCCAAAATGTGTTACACGTTGGAGATGTGTGTGTGTGTGTGTTGTATGCTTTCCAAAATGTGTAACACGTTGAAGATTGTGTGTGTGTGTGTATTGTACACCCTTCCAAAATGTGTTACACGTTGAAGATTGTGTGTGTGTGTATAGAGCGCTTTTCTGTACCTTGCCTGCTGATGAAAGGGTTTTCCTGCTAATAGGTATAGAGCAGCTGGAGTCCACTGTTAGCCGGTTTCAAACTGAGCCGTTGATATGCAAAGATGGCTGTCCGTAGCCTGCGCTGTATTGATATGGACGTGTCCTCAAGGTTATCTGCCCAAGTCTGGAACTGAGTTAATAGTGCCATTGCTGTTTCACACACTTCACGTCACGTCTGGGTCTTTAGTTGAAATTGTGAGGAGATTCCCATGGCTGTAGAATTGTGTTGCCCAAATAGCATGGTTTGGCTTCAGAGGAAGCTGTTGTCCCCAAGCTCATTAGTTTCACGGTAATTGTCTCTTAATTGTAGTGATTTCTGATCTGCTCAGATCCAGAGGGCCCTCCTGAGGAACAACCAAACCCAGCGCTTCTCCCAGAGACAGGCTCTGCGTCTGCACCAGGGCATCGTTACCAGTACAGCTGAACAGGTAAGAGGAAGAGAGAGAGAGAGAGAGAGAGTGACAGGGAGAGAGAGGAACGGAGAGAGAGAGAGTGACAGGAAGAGAGAGGAACGCAGAGAGAGAGAGAGAGAGAGAGAGTTGTTGCTATTGTTGATGCATATCTGCTTAGTTTGGCTTTCTATGATGGATGAAGTATCAGTCTGTCTGCATCAGCCTGCCTGGTTGTGTTTTTGTGTGTGTATGTGTGTGTGTGCGTGTGTGCGTGTGTGTGTGTGTGTTTCCACGTGTGCATGCATTGATGTGTGTAAACCGCTGACAGTCCCATCTCTCATCCACCCCAAGGATAGAGTGCGTTTGCATGTCTCTCTGACAGTCCTTTGTCTCCTAGGTGATGGAGCGTCTGTGTGCACGTGTCCAGCAGCAAGTGTGTGCGCTGAAAGGCATCGGAGAGGTGGAGGAGCTGCAGGCTGCCAAACAGGTGCTCAAGGAGGCCAGGAACTCACGGGCGGTGAGTGACCTCATAAGTGTGAAAATATGGAGGACTTTGCAAGGGTGTCATTGTGTTTTAGTACAGATGGGAATGGGTTTCAGAAGGGGGGGGTACTATCATGCTTTCGGCTCACGGCTGTGTGAGGTGAGCTGGGTGAGATGGAGTCACTATTTTTCTACATTCTACAATTACAGTAAATGACAAACGAAACATCTCTGACCAAACTGTGCTGAAACTTTTTTAAATATCTTTGTTGGATTCCGTATATAACTCTTGTTTACCTTTCCTATACACAAATGAAGTACATGAAGTGTTATGTGATACGAGGGATTTTTTATTGAGGCCTGGCAAACACTTGGCATATAGATATTTATGATGATGCAATGTGTGGCTATCATGGTGTGACTCCTGTTTTGTGTATCTTTCTCACCATGCCACACAGCTTTACCCATCCCTGTGTGAGCTGGCCCATGTGCTATCCGTAGATGGACCAGTCAGACAGAGGCTGGACTCACTGGCTGGAGAGCTGGCCAAAGCTGCAGACAAAGAGCTCCAGGTCCAGATACAAACAATGATCCTAAAGCTGTTATAGCAGAGTTTATAATTAAAATGATGTTGTGTAATTCAGTTATTTTCAGCATGAAACAACAACATATTAAATCACCTCTTTCTAATCCTTTTCTATTAATTAATAGCTGTAAGGAATTGCATCCAATTGTAACCGTGATGTGCGTTATTTCTGTACGGATTTTTTTTCTCGTCCACTGATTGGCTGCTGCTAGGTGATTGTGGACTCCATGGTGTCTCTCTGTCGGGAGCTGTGTCCCCTCTCCTCGGCTGCGGCGGAGCGCCTGAGTCCCCCCCTCTCCTCCGTCTCCGAGCGCGTCTCCATCCCTCGCTCTGCCATCCGCACCGCGCTGATGGAGCGCGCGGCACAGGACATCCACAGAGCACTTGAGTGAGAAAAATAAAAACCTGCTGATTAACGAGTGAAACATTAGCAACCCTTGCCTGCATTCTCCATCTTGTGTCTCTGCTGTGTGTCTCTTGTGCTCTTAGGGAGGTGAAACTGTCGGTGGTGTCCTATCTAACCAACTCCATTGTGGATCAGATACTGCAGGAGCTCTACTCCACACATAAAGCCCTGGTAAGCAACTAACTCGACATGCAGCAGTTTGAGCCCCGTTTTTTTTAGCTACATTGGATGCTATAAAGGAACGGTGAATTATCTAAGCAATGAGACACAACTGAGTAAGGTTGGCAAGGATAATCCCATTCACGGAATGCCTAGTGTCCAATCAGAAATGAATAGACTGTAAGAGCGGACCTGACTGTTGGATAATGGATCTACTGTCCAGTATGTTCTGTATCACTAATACTGTGTCATGCCCTGGGGTGCACATCACTACGTGTCCAAAAAATTGAGGTCATTATGATACATTAGATGATTATGTTGGAATATTTAAATAAGCTGTGGATACAGACATACTGGATTAAGATACTGTGATTTAGTGCGAGGGCAAAATATATACTAGAGGTTGTGGACTTTTTCCCCCAGCCAAACACATAGTCAGGCTGATGGTGTGTGTGTGTGTGTGTGTGCGTGTATCTCTCTGCCTGCTGTCCCAGGCACGGCAGGTGTCCCAGCTGAAGCGCTGGGAGGGCATGTGTGATGGAGGGACGGGCAGGAGATCACACCGCCACAGAGACTCACTGGAGATCACTGATGAAGAGCTCGGCACAAGTATAGTAAGCATGTGTGTGTGTGTGTGTGTGTGTGTGTAGATGTGTATGTGTGTGTGTGTGTGTAGATGTGTATGAGAGAGGGAGAAAGAGGTTGAGCTTGTGACAGTATTCTCATTCATCTCCCCCCTGCTTTCTAGGACACAATCGCCATTAAGAAGCGGAGCTCCAGAACGCGCCGCATTCGACCTGTGTCCACCAGGCTGAGTGAGTGCTCTCTGTCCTCCACCTCTCTTTCCTCTCTCTCTTCCTCCACCTCTCTTTTCTCTCTCACACACACATGCAGACCATCCCTGTCTTCTTTCCCTTGCAGTGGCGCTCCTTGTTTCTGACTTCTCCTCCCTCTCCGGGAGGTCCATTAATGTTAGTGTCCTGCTGTGAGTGTTTACGAGACCTCCAACTCCCTCTTTATCTCTCCCTCTCTTCTCTCTCTCCTCTCATCGATCAGCGCTTTCCACCTCTTTTCTCCCTGTGTTTTTCTCTCCCTCTGTTTTTCTCTCCTCTTCCTCTCTCCTCTCTCTGTCACGTCTCTCCCACTCCCTCTCTCTGTCTCTTTCTCTCAACTCTTTCACTCCCTCCCCTCTCCTCTCTCTCTTCTCGTGCTCCCTCTCTATCGCTTCTCTTTTCTCTCTCTCCATCTACCAGTCTCTCTCTTTCTCCCCCCTCTCTCTCTCTGTGCAGTCAGTGAGAGATTTACTGAATTAACACAGCATGATTTAGGAGCCGTTATTGATTTATTTGTATTTGTTGCTGCTGCTGCTGCTGTGGTGGTTGCATAGTGCTGGCCATGTAAAGAAGGCTTGTAGACTGCAGTCCTCAAGCTTGCAGCTCCTCACACAGCATTCTTCTGCTGCTTTCTCTCATGTCGCAGTGTCTCCGTCTGAATAAAGTATGCCTCCAAATACATGCTGTTTGAATCGAGGACACGTTTGAATCTCAGTGTGATGTTATGTAGTCGAAACCACATTATCTCCATTTTTCTTTTTCGCAGGTCTGAATGACGACTCCAGTTCTTCCCCTCCCCCCTCCGCCCCTCCTCTCTCCTCGCCCCTCTCCCGCTCGGCCTCCTGGGAAGGCCTGTCCGAGCTGCCCACTCTGGGCACACCCCTGCAGCACGTGACACGGGTCAGGCCCAAACCCCCACGCAAGCACCGCGGCGGACACACACTCTATGACACAGTAAGACAAACCCACACACACACACACACACACACACAGAGAACATCACTGTTTTACTGTGATCCAACACCAGGAGCAGTAAGCCAGCCATGAAAGATGATGACGCCTGGGTAACGCAGAACCACATAGTTCATGTCGTAAAAAAGTACCATTTATTCATGATGAGTCGGCATATCCTCGCTTGCTTGTCTATTATACGTTTGTCTTGATAGTTTTTTGTCCAATTGTATTTTAGCCACTTATTTCAGACTCCTCTTGATGAACAGCAACATTAAATAATGAATCTGATGTCCTGATATCCTTTAATATTCATCACTACGCCTACTGCTTTTTCTGCGGATGATTATCGATTTATATTGGCATTCTTTTCTGATTTTCAGAATAAATAGGCATCTTTGCTACCACTAACTCTTAATTATCTACGCTGTGAAGGTTCACTCATTTTCAGTGTCTTCTTAGGAAGTGGCTGCCACTAGATGGAGCCGTTTTAGCCTGCCTGTTTGAGAACGAGCCGTGAAGATGTCAGGTTAGATTGTTTCATCATAACAAAGCTAATCATTTCAGTACATCATTAAAGAAGACACATTGAATGAAGATAAAATAGTTTATTCATACATATTTCCACGTGTTGGATTTTGGTCTTTCTGATTGCGTTATGTTCCTAAAATGAGCTATACTGAAAATAAAGATGACTGCTGGACGAGAATATTTAAAGGTACCTGTTGATTACAGATAGAATACACCTATGTGCAGAATAACTCTAAAAGTCACTAAGTATGCTAGATGGATTTGAGAGTCTTCTTGAGCCATCAGGCGTAGATGATGTTGTTATCCATGCATCTTCTCAAGATGTCTCCACACCAACCAACTTGAGCGGTCATACATCACAACACGTTAATACATATTCACCACAAGTGTGAGTGACAGGGTAGCCTACCTTAAACTACAGTGTTACTTCTTCTCGTATGTTTTGGAAAAAGGGGCTCCCCGCCAGGTTAAGTGGTGGCATGCCGCTCTCCAAAGGTTGCTTCTTTTGCCCTTTCCCCAAAACTCTCCTGTGCGTTCAAGAACTTAGTATTAAAGATGCATCTAATCTAATCAACGCCTCAAAAACATGGAGAAAATAGCACGCTGATCAATAAACGATATACAGTACCAATCTTTTATTCCATTCCTATTTATCTCCCATCACGGAGCCCAGTGCAGCAGTGCTTACATGTAGATATATCAGCTCATGAATATGTGTTCATTTTAAATGGCATAAATTCGAGGAGATATCAAGCTCCTGATATCACTGTCTTACATTACTGATGATCCCACATGCAGGTCTTGACGGATAAGATGTACAAGAGAAGTTGGTTTTAGTTTAAGGCGATTTAAATTAATGTGATTTTACTTTCAATGTTTGTAGTCAGGAGTCACAAGTTGATGTTTTATTCAGTGTGTGTGTATTTCTTGAAGTGCTTTTATGTAACTGTATGTCTGCTTATAGTTGTGCATCTGTGTGTTTTTCTCTCTCTCTCTCTTTCTGTGTATATGTGTGCGAGAGAGTGAGTGAGTGAGTGAGTGAGTGTGAGCGTGTGTGTGTGTGTGTGTGTGTGTGTGATTGAGTGAGTGTGTGTGTGTGTGTGTGTGTGTGTGTGTGTGTGTGTGTGAGAGTGTGTGTGTTATGCAATGGTGATGACACCACCATGACATCACTGGGACTCTTGCCCCCGCCAGAGTCGTAAAATGTGTGGTATTAAAACTGGCAAGAAATGTGTGTGTGATTAAAACTGCTAAGAAATGTGTGTGTGTGATTAAGACTGCTAAGAAATGTGTGTGTGTGTGATGCAAACTGCTAAGAAATAACTGGAAACTCTCCCCCCCCTCTCCGTTTCTGCCTCATGCATAATTTCCTCCCTCCTCTTACCCTCGCTGCCTCTCCTCTCTTCCTCAATGCTCCGCCCGGCAGCAACTGCCAGAGCCCTGCTCCAATTTCCAAAATGATTTGGATTGGGTCCAAGCTAATCTTTACAAAGTGAGTTAAGCCACAAGGCCATCCATGGCCCATCCATTACTCTCTATTTGCTCGGAACATATTCAGACCAAACAGCCTTGCATACTCAATATTCATACCTAAACCAGATGGACATACTGTGCGTTATGTCTGCATGTTTAAAAATGTACAGATGCACCCTAAATCTATTGATTTTGGCTAAGGCCGAAGGCTACTGTATGTCATACTAAGTATATGCTGGCCAACATATACTCTAGATCGGATTAAATCCAGAGCCTGAACCTGTGCCTATAATTGTGCCTTCTTCTGTTTGTGCAAGTAAAGTTGACATTTGTCTTCTGTTCTGTCCCTCTCTTGCCCACTCGCTCCCTCTCTCTCTCTCTCTATCTCCCTCTCTCTCTCTCTCTCTCTATCTCTCTCTCTCTCTCTCTCTTTTCTTTTCTCTCTCTGTCTGTCTGTCTGTCTGAGCAGCACTGCAATGAAAACGGGGCAGTCACGCCGCTGGATGATGGGCTGCCTGATTTTTACACCAAGAGAGTTCTGCCTGACAGGTACAAACGGAGATCATAGAAAAGACCAACACCACAGTGCACACACATACACACACACACCACACACACACACACACACACACACACACACACACACACACACACACACACACACACAACTAGGCCATGACAGAACGCTACATCTGGCATAGTAGATGCTTTTAGTGTTGTTTCTTTTTTTTCCCGTTAAGCATATTTCCTAATGAATACCCTTTGAATGCAGCATCATATGCCAACCAGAGTCGTAGCCTAGCAACCAGAATGTGTCTCAGAGATGTTATTAAGCTGTTGCCAAGCAGCAGCTGCAGGGAATCATGGGGGGGGAGTCAGACTTTTGCAAAACTACAGGTACCCATCTGGCTCAAAAAGATCATAGGACGGGAGGTGTAGCTCTGTACATGATGTACTATCGTATGTGTTTCGATTGATTTGGTTCTTCTCTTGAAACCACTGTTACACGGTGATAAATACTGTGACATCTTCACAGCTTCAACATCTTTCTCTCTTTTTTCTCTCTCCTTCAGTCAGCTCTCCTCCCTCCACAAAGCCCACTCACTGCGGAGAAAGAAGAGGCGCAACATGCTCTCCATCTTCAGTTTCCGTAGGAACCGCAACTCGACTCTGTCTAACAAAGAGCCAGACTCAGGTGGTGGGTCCTGCAGTGAAGAGTGCCGAACAGTTGCCACGGCACCCACAGGGTCAGTTAAAGACTTACTCGGTCGTTGGGTTGGAGCTGGCAGATTCTACCGCTGATAGGATTAAACAAGCACCCACTGCGTCTTTCACATAGTGTGGTTTTTACAATCCATTAGCGGAGTTCAGTGCAGTTCAGAAAAAATCAGACAGGTATACATTTGAAGTCAAATCTAGCAGTTCAAATAGGAAACGGATGTGGCAAAAAATAAAAACATGCTTTCTTTCCCTTTCTCTCAGTTTTTTAGTTGACAGACATTTATTTTGTGGTCGTATTATAACATGATAACTACTCTTGGGCTTGCAGACACTAGATCAGGGAATATGCAGTTGGGCGCCCTGACATTTGCTTGAAAATAGCTTCTCACAGCACAGACTAAAGCCATCTCAGTGTGTCAGTGTGTGACTAACTCCAATGGCAGTTGACTGTTAGCCAGCCTGCGGCGTAAAAACTGTCTTACTAGGCTGACCTTGGGTTAGTTCTCCTGCCCTCTCTCCCTTATGTAACTGTCATATGCTACAGAGCCGCGGGGCAGTACACACTTATTCATCAACACTTACTGTCATCCTGTATTAAGCAGTCACACATCCTGACGCTTTTTTCTCTCCCCATCTCCTCAACCCAGCAGAACTGCCCAGGAAAACGTTTACACTCTCCTCCAGCCCCCTAGATTGGCAGGTAGGGCTGGCTCCCCAGGAGAAGGATCTGATGGGACTGTGGAGGAGGAGAGAGTGGAGGAGTACAACGGTGTCATGGAAGTGAGGTCTATACAGGGCCTGCCACTTCCCAGCATAGGAGAGAACAAGCTACTTTATTCTACCAGACAGGTATAGTTTATATGGTGCGTAATATTATTGTACTTGCAAAGGTGCACCTGTCATCCAAGGTGTCAATCAGTCTTTGCTTATTTTCTGCCCTTTGCCGGTTCATCTGTTGTTAACTGAGTGAGATGTGGCTAGATGGCACTGCCAGAGTAAATTGGATCATGTCAGGTCTGGAGGGGAGTAAATTAATTAATGTTATGGAGTTTTATTTTTTGTCAGGTGCATCTCTGCCTAACAGACTACCTGTTTTGTCTCAGTAACACATGTCCTTCTAGCATGTCAGCTGTGAGCGTGATTAGACGTGGCAGAGCAGCTTTATACAACCTCTCCTTCCTCTCACCACAGAGACCGGAGCCTGAGCCTGACTACGAGAGACCAGCAGCATCAGAGAGACCGGCAGCATCAGAGAAACCGTCAGATAGAGTGGACCAACAGACCCTGTCCACGTCAGACAGACACATGCACAGACACATAGACAGACAGCCAGAGAGAGACGCAGACAGGCCGACGCTAAGGACAACAAACAGGCCGTCAGACAGAGAGGTGGACAGACTGACGCTGAGACAGCTGGACAGGAAGGCTGAGAAGCAGTGGGCTGAGGGCAGGCAGGTGGAGAGACAGTGGCCTGAGGACAGAGCAGCTGAACGCGTGTGGACAGACCTCAGACCTGCAGACAGACAGGCGGACAGAGGCTGGACAGACCTGCGTGCAGCAGAAAAACAGTGGGTGGAGCCAAAGCAGACAGACACGCACTGGTCCGACAGCAGGCAGACAGACAGGGTGCCAGAAAGACACGCCCAGAGTCCACGTACTCCCACAGAGAGGCCTCTACCGCCGTACCCCACCGGAGACAGAACACCCTCACCGAACACGCAGGCAGACAGACAGGCAGCCGCAGACATGCACGCAGACAGACACCTACGCACAGACGTGCAGGTGGACAGGTGGCACCACTCGGATGCACAGAACGACAGGAGGATTTATGTTGAGGTGCCGGTGGACAGACAAGTGGCCACAGACATGCACTCAGAGAGACACGCGCAGTCTGACATGCAGGTGGAGAGGTGGCACCACCCGGATGCACAGATAGACAGGCGAATATACGCAGAAGTGCAGTCAGATAGACAGACAGTTGTAGAGACACACATGGATAGATGCCTGCCTTCAGATCCGCAGACAGACCGGCGGATATATGCAGAAGTGCAAGCAGACAGACAAGCCAATGCAGACTTGCAGGCAGACAGGTGGCTCCACCCAGACGTGCAGACAGACAGGCAGATTTACGCCGAAATCCAGACAGAGAGACAGGGGCATGTAGACGGGCAGACAGACAGATGGCACCAGTCAGACGTGCAGGCAGACAGGCGGATATACATAGAGGAGCAGGCAGACAGTCAGGCTTACGCAGACGGGCAGGTGGACAGGTACGCAGCCTCCGACCTGCAGACGGCCCATGCCGAGCAGCGGCCTGAGGTGTGGCTGATGGAGGAGCGCTGCAGGATGGGGATAGCGCTCCCTCCTGGCCAGTCCCTGCCCTGCGGCCCCAAACCAGACCATCCTCCACTTAGCACCAAGCCCAACCTGGCCAAGCTCAGACAGCGACACTTGCCTGACAGCTCCGGTAGAGTTCCCTTCTATTTAAATACCACTGTGTGATTGGAGGTTTACTGTAATGACATTGTCTATGTCTGTGGTTATTATGTAATATTGCTCAAAACTTAGAGAGCAAATCAATGCATGCAATACAGCATTGTGATTTCGCATTGATAGCATCAGCTGCTGTAACATTCATTATCATCATACCATAATGTATTTAAATTTATGGCGTATCTATAGAAATACAATATTCTGTAAATATTTTGTAAAGGTGCCGAGGAGGTGGTGGATCAAGAGAAAGATGCCAGAAGGCTGGAAAAAAAAGAAAGAGATGGGGGAGAGGAGAGAATGAGAGAAACAGACGGGCATCCACCCCCTGTGCCTGCCAAGGTCTGCCATGTGTGATGTGTGGTGATGTGGTGGTGTTCATTTGCTGGTTGTCGCTCGTTTGAGTCACTCAGCAATGTTCCCTGTGTATACTTCAGCCTAAACCAGGTTATGTGACATCACCACAAGATCCAACCAATGACAGAAAGATCTCACCTCCAGTGCCCCCCGCCTCCAGCAAACCAGTGTTAGGATTGGCTGAAAGATCCCACACGCAAGGTATGATGGGACAGTGTTCATATCTCTTCTTAACAGGGGTAAGCAGAATTGCATTGTAATGTTTCAGAATTATAATTAAGACGAAAACATTTGAAATAAGAAGTGATATAATATAAAAGGCATTGTGTAGGGAAATGGACAAAAGTTTATTGTCATATTAACTACAGGATTATAATGATGTTTTTGTTGCTATGGTTGCTATGTGTGTTTATGTGCATGTATTTTGATGCTGCTGTTGCTGATCGTGGTACACTAATGACCAGGGTTCCAGGGTTGGGGAGTAACTAGTTAAATGTAATGTTACTGTATGGAATCAAATTACAAAATAAATGTAATTGTAATCAGTTGCAGTTACTGAGAAAAAAAAGCTTTAAAAGCTTATATGTAGAATATAACGTTCGTTCTTCTGCTTTGCATATTCTCACCATCGAGACAGGCTTCATTAATTTGGCAGTATGAACTCAAATTCTGAGCTGTGTTTTTGATTGGATCTCATATTTGAATTGCACTTGCTTGCAAATTAAAAAGTAATTTAAAGAAATAAAATGTACTGAGTCACATTCCTTTGAAGAAATTCAAATAGTTACAGGATAACTAGTAATGTGTACTCTGTGTGTGTGTGTGTGTGTGTGTGTGTGTGTGTGTGTGTGTGTGTGTGTGTGTACTGTGTGTGTGTGTATGTGTGTGTGTGTCTGTGTGTGTGTGTGTGTGTGTGTGTTATGATGTGTGTAGGTGAAGA
>NC_137921.1:52020903-52028403 GCF_963457725.1 Sprattus sprattus | reverse complement strand
CCTTGTAAGAAAAGACAATGAGGTGCTCCTTTGAAGGCTTAACCTCTCCCTGAACTGATCTCCAGAGCACAACATAAACTTCAAATGATATGTCTAAGAATGGATCAGCTTTTTAAAAGGCTGCACTGCTGAACCTTTTTATGGTTTATCTGGCATAACAACTTCAGGCTCCTATGCAGACAATGCAGACAATAACTGACTAAGCTGTAACTATTAGACTAACTAACAAAGACTAACCATGCCAATGCTATGTGTCTATCTTATATGAATACGACGGGAAATGTCTGGAAAAGTGACCAGATTGGTAGAAGATTGAGGGTATTGTCACAGCATAAGTGTTAAGTATCACCTCAAGGTTTCTGTAGTAGAAGTAGTTCACAATTTACAAACATCAAGCCGGGGTTTAAGAAAAAACTCACTGTACTTGCTTAATAGAAGATGTTGATCAGCATAACCGATAGTGATCATTTCATACAACGGAAACTTACTTCCAAGGCTGGAGGACTTACTGAGCGTGTGCAAAACTTGCTCCGTGACCTCTGAACCCTGGGTGGTGACATGCAGTGAGTCAGATCAGCTGCAGTCATACTTTCAGAGAACATAGGAGAGCAATAAACACTACATGTTGATTGTTGTGTTCAAGCGAAGGGGATACTTACAATCCGCAGGTCCTTGCAGTAGAGCTTAGTGAACCATGTGTTGTACGCCATAGAGGCCACAATCACTGCCAAGTCCCTGGATAAAAAAATAAACATCCCACGCTTGTTTAATAGGGTTGTTTATTAATATAAAAATACAGAAGGCTCTGTTTAGTTTTTATCATTATTTTATTCTATTATATTTATTTTATATCTGTCAGTAGTGGAGGATAGCTTAGTTCACCTGCTTTCTAGATGACTGAAGTCCAGCAGGTTGAACTCCCTGTTGTCTTGAGAGTGGTAAATGGTATCCACATCCTTGGCAAGAAGAGCATATCAAATCAGACTTCATTTATACGGCACATTTCATACCAGGAGGTAACACAATGCGCTTCACAGAAGAGCACAGTCATGGCTCCCCTGTACAACTAAACAATACCATCTTCCTACACACAGGCATGATCATTCACACCCCACATGTTATGCATAGAATGCTTACTTGAACATATGTAGATATTTGCATACAAATACGCCCTCACTTGGGAAGGTGACATGCAGCACTGAGAAAGTGCTATAACTCACTTGTTCCCGCTCTCTCTCGCTCTATCTCTCACACACACACACACACACACACACACACACACACACACACACACACACACACACACACACACAAACACACACACATACTTAGTGTGAATCATACTCAGTGCTCCTTCGTATTAATGACAGGATATTACCTCAATAGATGGAACAGATAGGAGCACAAAAACTCCTGGGAGGCTAATGGAAATTACAGGTGGGTTTATTTGTCCTTCACATGACCATATACCATCAAAATGATTACAAAAACTAGTTACCTACATACCCTAACAAACAGCATACTGTATACTGTTACTTTGACCTTAAAGTGTTGAGAAGGGTCCTAAGAAAGGATTAAGAATGATCATTTGAAGAATGTGACTTAACGTGTTAAACTGAGCAGTGTTAAATGTCTTTGTGGGCACATATATGATTGAACATTATTATATAAGAATTACTATGTCATTTCTGATGGCTTGCCACAGTGTGTAAAGCACTAGACGTATCGCATAGCAGTGCGTATTAGGACCACCGCATAAAGTGATTAAGCAAATGAAAAGATTAAGCAAATGAAACTAGGAAATGAAAACAATAAAATGAAAACAATAAAATGAAAACAATAAAATTATTAAAATTATATTTATATATATATGTATGTATGTGTCTGTTATTTAACCCTGTACAAACTGACACATAAAAAATGTTAGCCAGAAAATTCCGTATCAGCCATGTGGATCTACAATTATGCTGATTAAGGTGGGTTTATTTTATGTTTTTGTGTATTTGTGAAGTCTAAGTAAATGATACTGTCGACCAAGAATCGGTTAAATACGGAGGAGAAAAAACACGTGGGCAAACTAGATTTGACAGTGGCCTCAATCGAATGTCTTCAAGATAGTCATTCCCATCAGAAGGTGATTTCAGTCACTGTGTTATGATATGATGCACTTCAATTTATTATAATGATAGCTTTGGCCAGGAAAGGTCAAGATGGAGCTATTCTGCAAGTAACTATGGCAACCATCTCCCCGCACGGCAGGGCCAGCATCCTTAGGGCAGACCCCAGTGCATTTATGGCCCTTTCAGCATGCCCCATGGCGCTGCAGAACAACAGAGGCTCTTTGCCACAGCACAGCGCTAGCATTAGGTTCCATTTCTTCACAGGCTATTTCTTGTAGAACTAGAAGGCCAATTGGAGAAATCACAGACCTCCGCAAAGGCCAAATACCCAATGTTGCGATGTTAAAGAAAGTGAAAAATAATTCATGGATCCGCACTGTGATTTGAATCTGCTCCAAAATATAATGGGTTCTTCTTTGGCCCACAATACATCCCTTCATCATGTGGCAGTTTCTGTGTTATCCTGCTGGCACAGAGACCAGGCGAACTGAAAGCATAACCTCCTTGGCAGAGGTAAAAAATAAAAGTATAGCGTTAAGGTGAACACTGATCGCCAGAGACACAGTGACAGCCTATCCACAGCCCCGGCTCATTAACAACACTTCTCAGCAACACACTGGCATGCGGCTCATTAAATTACATGGACGGCATCTAGTGTGCTTAGCAGATATCTAGAATATTCAGAATGGTTCTTATCATATTCATTAAATTACTAATAGCAAGAGGAGAGTGTATGTGTAATCTTTTTGGACAAATATATACTACATGGGTTTTCAGATTAACTGGCTGATTGATCATCCTTGTGATTCATTAATGTTATCCTCAAATGGTTTCAAACGGGTGTTTTTTTAATCCTGGAATAGTTTTACGGAGGTTGAGTGCTTTCTTTGGAAATAAACCCTCATAAAAAAAGAAATGGCCATTCCTCGCCGTCTTGTATGACAGTTCTTCCCCAGTGACTCATACGGTATCAACCTCTCCTGCACGCCTCCTCAGTGGCAGAGCACAATTGCAGTGATTATCAACAGCTTTAAACACAGTCATTACAATTCACAATAATAACAATTGTTCTACTGTCACCCCGTGCTCATATAATGCATTCAAATGGACAGTCTGCTCAGTTCTCAACTTCTGAAATTAACCTGGGGATAGGAGCACCTATGAAACACTTCATTTATGTTGAAAAGTGTCAGACGAGTGAGTCATCCCCTTTTACTTATTTTTTGGCGTGCTCTCTCTCTCTCTCCATCTCTCTCTCTCTCTCTCTCTCTCTCTCTCTCTCTCTCTCTTATCTTCAGCTTCACCCAAACGTCTTTATTGTATTACTCCCCCTCATGAGTGTTTGCCTTTCGCTCGGTCTTATTGTTTTCTTTTGCCCCAGTTTTACAGTTGTAGGGACGAGGAGGCCGATGGAGGTGGGGATCAGAGGAGTATGAATATAATCCTATTCAATCCTTAGATTAAAGGAGACGCTCATGGGAGAAGAAGAGAGATGTGCACACACACACATACACACACACTCACACAAGCACATGCACACACACATGAAGGGGGGGATGACACGAGACAAAATGAGTGACAGTTTGGAGTGGGAGCTGAAAGCAACAAGCAGAAAGACTTGTCGAACATAGTTTATTTTTCACCAGAGAGTGAGGGGAACATCAAGAAGGTTATTTTTATCTTTGGCACCCTACAAAGATAAATGAGCCTTTTGAAAGCCTCAGCAAATGAAACCATATTTCCAACTCATTCTAACACAAAGAGCAACGCCATGTCCTGGAACTCAACTGTGGACTCGTTGATATGCTACAATCATAACTGGAACGAAAGTCATCAACAGGTCCACAACATGTCAAAGTGTAACTGTTGCCAATGTGTACCGCCTCAAAAGAGAATGTGAGCAAGTTAACACTGTCTGAACTGTCCATGAGCTAATACTGATCCTACACAATTATTTATTAGCTAGTGGGGCAAATGTCAATTTTTATGCCATATGCATGTGACTGAATACATCTGTACTACGATATTGTGCTGTACTTTAATGTTTAAATGAGTGGAAAATGTATAATACAGAAATATGATTTGATATTTGAGCTCTGCAATTTACCATAGGATACACATATGTACAAATCTACAAGAATTCCATTGTAATGACCGTATTCTGCATTGCAGCCCATCTTCAGGTGTAGAGACAGTCCCCTCAGATGAGTAATAGGAAGGGATGGGAGTGGGGGGGGTGTGTGGGGAGGGGGAGGGGGTTGGGGGGTGGCATGGGATCGGATGGTTTAGGATCACAGGGAAGAGAGGGTGGGAGCGTATTAACAGATTTAGTGTCATCTCTCAGTCTGGGAGGATAGCCAAACTATTGACCACTTTAATCCCACCACCCCATCCTTCTCTCCCTCTCTCTCCCTCCCTACGGACACTTCACCACACACTGCAGGTGGCTGTTTGGCTGTTAATACCTGTGTTTGTGTGTCTGAAGTGTTTGGGTGGGCTGGGGCCAGGGTGAGGAGGGGGATCATCCAAAAGGTCAGCTCCAGACAGTGTCTAACAGTCTCACAAGAGAAACACACTCTTAACTTATCTTTCCTGAAAATATTTACCAGCATAAAGTGGATGAATAAATATCATTCTCTTCCATCGCTGTGTTGGTGCAAGACGTGTTGCCTCTGTTCATATTAATACATTTAGTTTCATGACTACTGGTTGCAAAACATGTTTATCTAAAATGCAGAAATGAACCTGTCATCATTTCCTCATCCATGTGTGTGTGTGTGTGTGAGGGTATGTGTGTGTGGGTGTGTGAGGGTATATGTGTGTGGGTGTGTTTGTGGGGGTCTGGCTTCTGTCTACATTACAGACGGTTTATTAAGGCACATGGATCTGTTAATCTGACACCAGATTAAAACAGGAGAATCAGCCATTTAATCCAATGACTAGCCTAATAATCCCAATCAAAACAAGACCTCATGTACTGCATGTATACATATACCGCATACACAAAGACAGACAGATACAGACAGACAGACACATGTGCAGTAATAACCAGACTATGAAAAACACATATGCATAAACACAAAGAGCCAGACAGACATAAACAGAAACACACCCACCCACCCACACACACACGCACAAACACAAAGACATGTATCAAGCTCTCTCCATGCAAATTGCCACATTACACTTAACTCTGTTGGTAATGTTTGTACTTTTGGCCACTTATTACCCTTTCACCCTGTAAAAGACATGCGGGGGGGGGGGGGGGGGGGGGGGGGGGGGGGGGTTGTAATATATCCTTTGCCAATAATACAGACATTAGACGTGGACGCACCAGGCAGGCAGTGGAAGGGAACAATATGTTGCATTAAAACAGCAACAGCAACCAGGGAGGGGGGGGGGGGGGGGGGGGGGGGTGAGAGCAGGATCAAACTCTAACGTCTCTATTCTCATCAAAAGGCAGGAAAGGCATCCCTAGCAGGAAAGCGAATATAAAGTAGGCCTGTTATTTTGGCTCACTGTAAACCCATGCTGTCAGAGTTTTGCATATGAGGAATAAATAGCAAAGGGAAGAAGGATGATGGTGACTGCAGAGGGAGGGAGTCGGGTAAGCTTGTTTCTCGTGAAAGAGTTAGCAGAGATTAGGACATCTATCTGTGGGATCAGTATTGGTGAGAGAGAGAGAGAAAAGAGAGAGAGAGAGAGAGAGAGAGAGAGAGAGAGAGAGAGAGAGAGAGAGAGAGAGAGGGTGGAGAGGGAGTCTCTGCACCATCTGTCCCCAATAACTGTCCTCAAAAACATCATTCACTGTCTTTTCTTATACCTTTTCCCCCTCTGTTTCTGTGTCCAGCACGTCTTCTTTGCTTAACTAGTACCCTTTCCCCTTCTTTATCCACAAAAACCTCTTGTACTCCTTTCAAACCATTGACCAAACCAGAGTTATTTAACCAAGGTTTTAATCATATTTGGTCAATTCAGACCAAGCTGGTCAACATGGGTTATACCAAGGTCATGGCCATTTAGATAGGACCTGGCTCACAACCCAGGATCGATGCATACTGTATGTATAAACTGGCAGACTGGATGGGAGGGGATGTAAATGTCCTGCACAATGCAGTTCAACAGATGATGAAGACAAGAGCTGGGGAGATGCTACACAATAAACTGCGGTTTGTTTAGAATTTAACAAAAAAAAAGTGAAGGTCTACTGTGACAGTGGTGAAAAGTGAAGGTCTACTGTGACAGTGACGCCGATAGAAACATTTGTTACAGCCATGTTTTTTTATTTATAATTTTTATAAATGTAATATTCAGCTGGCTCTGCCCACTGTTGGTTAGTTAAATAGATACTCTAAAATGTAGCTAACTTCAGCTAATTACTAACAGTGTTCCAAGACAGATACAGTAAAAGTATACTAAATTGTTCATGTTGCTCTCACCAAACGTTACCTCTTGATTATTCCGCAAACATTAACCAAAAAGCAGCTCGCTAGCTGACCAATATGAACTAATATTACCTGTTGGTAATCTGTAAAATATGATTTCTCCAAAGCATTGTGGCTTGGTTTGAAATGAACGTGTCTCTTCTTAATGCTGGGTTTTCAATACAAATGTGATTAGGTGTTTCTGCTGTGCATATGCTTTGTAATGTTTGCACTAGCATGATATGTTTCTTTCATCCCTCTGAAAATCTGTGTTAAATACAAGTGTTTGTAACCTTCTCCTTCCTGGAGTGCATAATGTCACCTTCTGGTATGAAATGCACCGTATAATAAAGTTTGATTTGATTTGATTTCAAGCATCGGCACTCCGGCATTTATTCAAAGTTTTGGACCAAGTAAACAATTAAACAATTATGCTAGCCTACAACATTCTTTAGCGTATGCTACTGGGCGTATTGACTTAACAAAGAAGTGAGGCTACTAAAGACTTCAGATAGCATTAGGAATTAATTGTTCTCACAAGGTCGACAGAGGATGGTCTAATGAAGTAACGTGAACCAATGAGATTGATTGTACCATCCTTGTTGTTAGCAGTGCCTATTCATACCAAAACCAGCCTGTACCAATCCTTGTCCAACTCAGGTTGAGTGGTGGGTCGTCAAGCTGAGTCGGACAAAGCAGATTATCTCTTTTACACTAAGAATCATCGTGGGTATAACCCTGGTTGAACCAATAGACTGTAAAAGAACCTCCGTTTGAAGGGGGTGCATGCACTTCCAGGTCATGACCTGCCGTGACCCATGTCAAGTTGGCCTGAAGCTGCTTTAGCAGATCAGGACAAATGCTCTGGGGTTGGAGCGTTTGTGGGGTCAGGAGGGGAGGGGGAGATGGAGACATCAATTTGCTCCCTGAACCGGATAAAAGTTCCCCGGGGGTCT
>NC_137921.1:51922445-52020703 GCF_963457725.1 Sprattus sprattus | reverse complement strand
TTTTGTCTGTCCTTCCTATGAGAGGCCCTGTTGGCATAAGCCCTGAGCTTTCCTCTTCCGGAAACAAAGATAAGGGAGAGACAGAGAAAAAAAAAGAGATTCTGTGATTGGAAAGAGACTGGGAGAACTGGGAGAATTTTAATGTTGCAGTTGCGTTAGCTCTATGTTTTTGACATGCATGGAGGATTTGTCTGTATTATGCTGGGTCAGTGGCAGTACATCCCCAGCGGCCAAACATCTGCTGTCTTCAAAATTAGTACACACACAGTTGTATTTGTGTTCTGCATTTGTGATTATGTATTGTGTAAAAATAAATGTGTATGTGCTTTAGCTTTAGTATATGCATTAAACCACTGTGTTTTTTTGTTGGTAATCCAGTGGTGTAGTCCAGGTTATACACAGGTATACAGAGTAAACCCACTTATTTTTTAGTCAGCATTGCGTATACCCACTTCTCAAAACAGGGCGTTTTTCCTGTGCTGTATGGGCTGCTTTAAAAAATTGCAAAATTAAGAGTATACCCACTTCTCCAGGGACCACTACACCACTATTGTAATTGTGATTGTTTGTGCATTTGGTATAAATGTGTGTCTGTGTGTGTGTGTGTGTGTGTGTGTGTGTGTGTGTGTGTGTGTGTGTGTGTGTGTGTGTGTGTGTGTGTGTGTGTGTGTGTGTGTGTGTGTGTGTGTGTTTTAAGTTTGGTCTATGTGAGCACAATATGAGTGTTTGGGTGTATATGGTTAAATCCTGCTGTGTGGGTGTGAGCTTACTCGTCTCCTGGCATTATTGTTGTTACTTCTACCCCTTTAAATCAGATTTAGGCAGACAATATTAACACACTGATTCCTTAATGAGACACTATTATCAGAGGCACGGATTAACAAGTTCAGCTTTGAGGATCAATTGAAAAGTGCCTATTAGGCATTTCTCTGATTCTGAAAACAGCTCAAAACCTGAAATTAGAGTGACTTTACCCGGAACTTTAGACAGGGGGAGACGGGGAGGAGTGGGGCTGCTGAGAAAGAGCTGATGAGACAAAAACACATGGTCTGTCTCCCCAGGTGGGAAAAAAACATGTCACCCCACCACAACAATACAAGAGTTCCTTTATTCCCCAGTGGATGGCTTAAGTCCGGGGCAAACCGTTATATACCTGCAACTGTATAGTTGTTTTTAACAGGCAAACCCTTTTATGTCATTGTGATTTTCTGTACCAGACATTTAGCTAGCGTAATTAATACGCACACAAATATCAAGTGATTTCAGATGTTATTTCAGATGTTATTTTAATTACCAGCACCACTGTCTCATGTACTTATACAGTGATTGTGTCTCCTCATGTGCCCTTTTAGTTACTCCCTTCAAGGCTAGATATTCTGTACTAACTCCCTAAATCCACCAGATGGAAACAGTGAGCTGGCTTGGACTGAAGTCTGACTGCTATCCTGTCCAATTAACCTTCAACCTGACTACCTACCTGGCATACATCTGTAAGATTGGCATTATAAATATCCTTCGATAGGAGGAGGTTGTCATGGTTACCTCCAAAAAAAGCGTGTGCCAACCTGATGTCATGGCAACCTTCCTTATTTAACCTCCTTCAGGCCGTGGACCCTGTCTCAGGGAGGGGTGACATCATAAAGTAGAATGTCCGGCTGTGCACAATCTTAGGTAGGGAAACTCACACATGCCAACCTGTAATGGAGAAATCGGTGTGACATATAGCTGCGTGTCGTATACCAGATTGCGTGCTTGTGCATGTGTTAATATGCCTATTAAAGATGGGTATTTGTGTGTCGGTGTGTGTTTGTGTGTTTGTTTATTTGTGTTTATCTCCATCTGTCTTTGAAGGTGCATAACAATCATGAAAGCATGCATTCAAAATTGTGTTTTGTTTTTCTATATATTAAACCATTAATGATGGAACAACAATAAACCTACAGCACTTTACGTGAGAAAGCAAGTGTGTATGTATGTTCATGTTCTCATTTTTGTGAACAATTTCTCAAAATGTGACTATTAAACTTCTGAAAGTGGCAACTCATGAAATTATGGCATTCACTTTTAAATGAGACTGTCAGGAAATGTCCTCAGGTGAACAGAAAAGTAAGAACCCCCAGTACAGCCAATGCCACCTTAAGACAAAACTTTTATAAAATCAGAGGTAGTCCAAAGAGAGAGAGAGAGACGGAGAGGGAGAGAGAGAGAGAGAGAGAGAGAGACATAGAGAAAGAGGGAGAGAATAAGAGAATGAGGGAGGGATTGGGCTATACAAATGAACAGGCTTAGGGTTTTAGTGGTAGACAGGGGTGAGAGAAGGGGGAGGCTAGAGAGAGAGAGAGAGAGAGATTTGTATCAGAGAGGAGCAGTGACAAAGTCGGTGACAGTGTACTGCACACTCGTCCATACACACACACACACACACACACACATACCACTCTTTGTACAGACCATCTGTCAGTCAGTCAGTTCGTCAGTCCGTTAGTTAGTTAACTCATGTCGGCGGAGACAGTTATGAGGACTCCAAGAGAACTTCACTTGATGTGACACAAGGTAAGAGAACTCATTTTAAACTTCTCATTAGTTAAACTTGCCCTTTCCTTTTTTTTTGCCTGACTGTCCATCTCTACGTCTATATGACTCTCATCACACTCCTATAAGTTTCTTGTCAAAGCCTGTTTTGCTATTTCACATCTCTCTCTTCTCTCTCACTTCTGTTTCTGAGCAAGTCGAGGCCTCTGCTTTGGCCGGTGGCTGCTTATTCAGTTAGGTGCGACACAACAGGAGGCATAATTAATTTATTGTGCGATGGAGCAGAATAGTGATGATGATTTGAGAGAGACTGATGGTTGAAAGCTGTTGCGATGTTGAAAATTACTTTACTGTAAGCAACTAGTGGTGGTATTCGCTGTAGTTTATTATCATCACTGCTATTTTACTTTCAAATTGCTTTATGTCATTCTGGGACACTGTTTGCAAGAGGATGGATAAAGAGAGGAAGTTTAGGAAAGATTATTAAGTTCTTAAATGTGTCTTAAAATCTCATTGGAATCTTGGAGTTGTGGTCACTTTTGGAGTCTTCAGTTCATTAGCACCTGTTAAGTGGTCATCAATAACTTCACTTGAAAAGTATAGCAAACATTTTTAAAGTATATAATGAAATGTATGCTTTTAAGAGCTGCACCACAGCACAGAACCTTGTTTGAGGCAGGTCCCTCGCTAAAGTTCTTTTGAGGCTATGAGCCATAACTGTCACAGATTGAATAGGATTAAGATTATGGTTGGTACCTGAGATTGGATTTATACTCTTCCCACAATTCAAGTGTGGCAACATTAATCTGGTTAGTAATAACTTTTCTTATTCCTCTCATACCATAAGAAAAAAGTTTTTTAGAAATGTTTGAAGTTAGTATAACAATGTGATATACATGAAGAATGCTCCTACAAGGATATTTTGTTTTCGATATCTGTTAAGAGTAAGTTTACTGAATGTAAGTGGCATAGTGTGTATATCTGCCTGTTGAAGTATTTTCTTAGAGACACCTCAAAGTTGGCATCTTAGAAGTCTTTTAGTCTCTTATGGTTGGTCAGAATTTGTTTAAATTTGGAGTTGTGAAGACCATTTGGGTTACTATTGAATGTATGTCTTTTGCCACTGTTTGAGTAATGCTGTTATGCTGTATCATGGTTGTGAAAAGTATGGACCACAGGTTTGAACTACGAGACTACATTACCCAAAACTACCAGGGGCAAAATAGTTTAGCTGCCTCAATGTCAGTGGCTGTGGAGGCCATCTTGATAGGTGGCTGTTATTTTGGATACAAATGTCTTTCCCTATGCTTGAAGTTAATTGAGTGTTAGGAACTGTTGGCTGTTTTCACTGGACCTGTTACCTGTTTAGCTATTACCTGTAGTGCATTCTAGATTCTACCACAGCACCATATTAGGTACAATAACAAGAAAGCAGTCTGTGGTAAAATGTCTACAGCAGGCAACAGCAGGACCATTTTTTGGAGAAATCAGTTTGATATTGCATTTGATCAGGAAGGTAACACACTGTTCATCCCTCAGATTCGTTCTCTCTATCTTAGTCACAAAAGAGAAACAATAAAAATAGACAGAGAAAGGGAAGAGACTGATAAGGAGACAACATGAGTTCACCCCCTCCATCCCTTTTCTCTCTGGTTTTGTGGGGTGTGCTGTCACTCTTGTCCTGCTTTTGACCTGTTGACCCTTCCTCGGTGATGTTATCTCCCCTTCAGTTCCTGACTCGTGGGCTGCAGGCCTAATCCCCTTACGGCACGAACAAAACGCTGAGAAAACGACTGTCCCGCCCCAAGCCATATATTGTCCACTCATTTTTCGTTCTTTTTTTGGGGGGGTGCATTTCGCCTGGAGCAAGATCCCAATGAGCACCCCCAATTCATTTCATTAGTTGGCGCCTCTGAACACAATCACAAGCTTTCAGAAGCATCCTCAGTCCAGTTTATCAGCTTGTCAGTATTCAGCCATGTCCTCCTCTTCTCTCTAACAGGATCAGGCAGAGTTAACAGGCTGTGCTGGGAGCAGGCGCCCGTCAGAACTCGTCAGGAGGACTCTGACCCTGGACACAGCGGGCCAGCAGTGGAGTGAAGAGAAGCAAAAACAGGATCGGTTGCGAGCGCCCGGTCAGACACTGCAAGCTCACTTCTCAGAGAAACCCGTCTCTCCATCTCTCTGAGCTCCAGCCATGTCGTCCCCTTCTCTCCCTCTGGCCTCCCTGCCCCCGAGCCCTCTGGCCATGGAGTACCTGAACGATTTTGACCTGCTCAAGTTTGAGGTGAAGCCTGACACCCCTCCACCGCCGCAGCCCTGCCCTTACCCGAAACCCGGTCTTCACCAGGACCCCTCCAGCCCCCCCTACAGTGGGCGCCCTCCCCAGGACTCCAGCCTGAGCTCGAGTCCCTACACGTCTCTCCCCCCCTCCCCGACGCTGAGCGATGCCCACCCTCCCCCATCAGCCTCGTCCTCTTCCTCTTCCTCCATCTCCTTTCCGCTCTCCGTCTCTAACGGCTACATGTCGGGCCTCAGCTCCACCTCACAAGGGAACCCGGAGGGAAGCCCCGCCCCAGGAGGGCAGGCTCAGTGTCCAAACCCTGCCTCCCTGGAGGACCTCATCTGGCTGGCAGCCCTGCAGCAGCAGTTTGGGGGCGAGCCTGGGGGGGCCGCCTCACTACTGGGGGCCCTCGGAGGGGGGCCCGAGAGAGGGGACAGGGACAGGGCAGCCGTAGGGGGGTTCATGGGCTGCGAGGACGCAGTGGAGGCCCTGCTAAATTCGGCGGCAGTGGCAGTAGGATCCCAGGTAATGAGCAGTTCATCACTGACTGCTGCATGTATGAAGTCTCTCCAAATGACAATGGCTTAGACAGCCACAAAGATGATATAGCACAAAAAATCTGTCCTCCTTTCTGATAATTTGTCCCCTCTTTCATCTCTCTCTCTCTCTCTCTCTTTGGCCCCCAGTTTCCTGTGCTCTCCCAGAGCTCGAGCAGCAGTAACCTTGGCGACTCTGGCAGCGACAGTGGAGGTGATGTCTCCTGTGCCAAGGCCTCAGACCTGTGCCACCGCCCGCTCCTCTACGTCTCCTCCACACCTCCCTCCATGCCCAATGGCGCCCAGCCGACCGCCCCATACCCACAAGCCCCCAGTCCTTCTGGCAGGCTCCATCACCATCAGCACCATCACCACCATCATCACCCGCACCACCCCATGCATGGCCATCATCATCCCCATCATCAACATCACCTTCAAGTTAATCAGGTACAGGCAGTAGAGCATACCCTGGATAAGCTTCATCCTCTCTCTGTCTCTCTCTCAGTATATGTTAGTGTCACTGAATACTGACAGGTGAGATGCCTTGGAGTGAAGGGTGATTTGTAGAGAGATCAGACCCAGAAACATCAACTCCTGCTCAAGCGTTTCCCTGTCACTCTTTCTTTCACTACTTCACACACACTCTCCGCCCACAGACACACAAATCGGTTTCGTTCAGCATTAGACCAATGATAAATTATGTAAAATATTTGAATAATGCGGCCATTAATCATCATTACGCGCACACCCTGGTGCAATCGGAGGGCACCACTGGTTACACCGCGCTGGCAAAGAAATGAAGAACAGAGGAAGAGCTACTCCAGCGCCTCTCCAGATATTCTGATAAATGTGCTCGGCGTCGTGGCATTGGGGAATTGAAGCACTCAGTCTCTGAGCACAAAAGCTCCCTGGGCGAGGGCATGCTGAATATTCATCTCCAGGGGAAGCAATCTCAACAATGGAATGTGCAGAATAAAATTGCCATTGGAGGTTTTGTAATCGACTGCAGCTGCTATTGCTGGCGCCATCAGGCGCAATCGATTACGAGCTATTTGGAAGGAGGTTTTGAGCGGCGAATGAGTGAAGTTTGGAAAGGTTATACTGAAGGCTGCCATGCTGTTTAGAAAAGTGCTTCTACTCTCGCAGGTGTCTGGAGCGCCTGGGTCTCTTTATGTGGAGCATGCTATGAGATTATGATAATATCTGCTATTATTGTTGGGTAATCCTGATCACTGTCACACACATTCAGTCAGACAGTCAGATTACTTGGCAGATTATGGACGCGTGGGACAAAAATGTGCTCCCAGACTCGAATGCGCGCTCATGTATCCTTCTCACACATGGACGTGCATATAGAAGTAATGCTCACGTGTACACCACCATTCCCTGCACATGCACAGCAACAACAATGAACACTTAGATATGACTACCTGAATACATAAACTCTGGTAGATCATGTGGAGTCTATATTCATAGAAAAGTTCGACCAAGTTATCTCATTACATTGTCTACAATGTGTCAGAGTGGGAGGAGGATATACTGCGGGGAATATTTTAATGAAGCCATCACCAGATGTAATGTTATTAATAACTAGGTTCTTTTTGGGCTCTAACCTAATTAAGTAAGTTTATGCAGAGCTCTGTAGCAGATGAATTACCAGTGACATGTCATAAGCAGTGTAATCTTTGCATGGTCCTCTTCTATCATTCTGGCCATTAGAATTCACATGGTTTTCTGACACTGCAAGGTCCTTGGATGGGACCCTCTGTCTAATGGTCTCTTTGTCTCTGTCTCCCGCTCTCTCAGTGTGGAGTGGACGCGGTGGAGCGGTTCTCGGACGAGCAGCTGGTTAGCCTATCCGTGCGGGAGCTGAACCGGCACCTGCGGGGAGTGAGCAAGGACGAAGTGGTGCGGCTAAAGCAGAAGCGCCGCACACTGAAGAATCGCGGCTATGCCCAGTCCTGCCGCTACAAGCGCCTGCAGCATCGCCACGCCCTAGAGTCCGAAAAACACATCCTCACCCAACAGGTTAGTGCTTAGTTAACCACAACAGTGTACAGTACCATACCACGGATGTGGCTCAACATCAGCGCACCTGCCATTCAAACAAAACAGCCCAACTGCATGCTTACTATAGCCCACACATGGCTCAACAAATGTATGCTTACTTTACAGACGCATCAACAGTGCAGCGGATTGCTCTTTTAGTTTGAGCACTCTCATGAATATACTATTCAAAATACTGAACATATTCATATCCCCAAAGTCCTAGCAGTCACTTAATAAGTAACAGGTTGTCACTTGCTAAAGAGAAAGTTATAACAAACAGCACCAGACAAGATACCATTGTCTTGTGTCTCTAGTTAGCTAGCTGACTGAGATCAGATCATTTGTTGAAAATGAATTTCTAACCAGGCTTTTCAGAAAGACAAAATAATTTTGGTTGGTCATGAAATTGCAAAACTGTTAGTGTACTAGCACATTTGGCAGCGAGCTATGTAGTTAATAGACCGGGCTGTAACATTACTGAATCTGCTAGCATTGTTTGTTTTGCTTTTTCTTTTTCTTCCTCTTCTTCTGTTTTTTCCCCCAACTATTTCTTGTTGACAATGTCATGCCCTTTACACTTCACCAATCCACATGAATCTTGGTAAACTAGCAAAAATGGCTGATACAGAATAGAAAGTGTTTTGTCCCTAGGTGTGTGTTGCCCCTGCTGCTATGGCCCCCTTAACGCTTCTGGGACAGTTACCCAGCGGTGGGAATTTTTCTTGTCAAAGTTTTTGTCCTACAGACATATAAAGAAAACCCACATGAACCTTGGACCCCTTTCCTTTAAAATACTGTTCGAAAATTAAATATAAATAAGTACTTTGTAAGGAGAATATAGCTGAGCTGATGCACATTTCAGTCTGTCAGTGTGGTTTCTGCTCCTAAGGACCCACCCATTAGCAAATGACAGCTATTCATATGATAAGTAATGGTGATTCAGTGATCTCTATTGGACCATGGTGTGGCGTGAAAACCTCTCGCTTTGCGGGCACTAGCTAAAAAATCGTTTTGCAAAAAATTGTCACATGATAGCAAACTTGCATCTAGGAGGCCAGTTGCCCTAGCTCATTGTGATTCATTTGTGGAGTGGTGCCACCTTGTGAATAATGGTTAAAGCAAAAACCTAGCCCTTCTCTTGCCAATGTCTTATGAGGTAAAGGTTCAAACTTTATGAAATGTTACACCCTGCATCACTACCACATTCGTTGGACATTCTTAAAATGTGCTTTTGGAAGTTTGGTATGCTTATACTTGGCTACATTTGCTCACAGTTCCACTCGGTTCCACACAGTTCCACTCGGTTCACTCCACTTAAGTTCCACTCGGTTCACTCAAACAAAATTCAGCAGCCAATATGTGCCTGTCCGAATGGCCAATCTTAATGAAGGTTTGTAGCCTCATTCATAATTGCATATAGAAGCTATTTACCCTAAGGTTAGGCTCAGCTGTAAGATGACACTACAACAAGTTACAATATGTTTTCCTCTGTTCCACTGACATGATGTGGTCTATCTTCAAAATTCACTTTGTCTTTAAATCCATAAGTAACATTTACAAGATTTAAATGGTCCTCATTAACCTTTGTAGCAGACAAATCAGTCAACCTTTTGCTAGGGCAGTCCCCACAGCCTGCTTGGACCCCAATGATTGCTGCTTGCAGCTATATTTAAACTTACTATTATGATGTAAACTTTTGTAAATATTGATACTTGTACGCCTACATGTAGCATTTTCTCTACATTCACTATTGTATTTAAACATATTCTTGCCTTCAACTAATACATGTACATGTACATGTACATTAAAACTTAAACTTAAAAAATAAATGCCAAGTACAGTTATACAATGAAGCTCATACTGTTGCTAATGTATACATGCACATTTCACAAATTGCTAAAATTTGGTGCAATAATATAGCGTCTGATGAGGTCTTGTAGCTTAAGAGTTGAGCTGCAGTGGCTTCTGACAAACTCAGCCAATATCAAAGGCCTGTTTCTACCTACATTGTCATGTCCAACCAAACCACAACTGTTCAAGGAGGGTCTTGGAGCTTCTTGTGGAAAACAGAGGAAAACAGCTCACTCAGAGTTTTGGGGGGGCTTATATTATTATAAGTGATCTTTTGTCAGTGCTCTACAGCTTTTCCCTCAGGCAAAGGACTGATTTCTCTTTTGCTTCTTCTTCTCAGCTGGAGCAGCTCCAGTGTGAACTCTCTCGAGTACTGCGGGAGAGAGACGCCTACAAGGCTCGTTACGAGAAGCTCATCAGCTCCAATGAGGCACTGTCGGCGCACGCCAACAACCCACCTTCCCCTCCTCCGGACTACTTCCTGTGACGACACCCTGAAGAAAGGAGAGAACGTAACCAGTGAGGAGAGAGAGGAGAGAACAGCCAAAAATGAACAGCCAAAAACTAAGCAAAGAGGCATAGACATGCAGTTGGCATGGACTAGATTACATGGAGACCTGCGAGTAGCGGCAAGCAGAAGCTTCAAAAGACTGCAAAATCAGCAACTTCACTTTATCAGATACAATTGGATCGTAAGACATGAAGTCAGAGCAAACAGAGACAATGTTTCTCCAACGGAACGGATGCATCTAATGGTAGAGGGTCACCTTGCCACTGAAAGTTTAGCGAAAAGGTAGAAAGAGGGCATCTTGTGCAGCGATCTTCAAGCATCTTTCGTTTCCTGCTGGTGATATTGTTGGGACAGAGACTACTTAGATAGGTCTTCATGTTTGTCAAGCTGCATGACTGCCTGACCTAAGTAAGCAACACACTTCAAGCTTCTGCAAAAGGCCTTCCTGCTGAGTATCCAATCAAGTGAATATGAAGGTTCACTGACAACTCTATCTCTATTTTGGAGTTCCAAGAATGCTCAGATCCGTCAGTGTGATCTCATTGCTTCGCCAAAGTTCAGTCTTGGAGTCTTAGGAAGGAATGACTCTTCACTTGAATACATTTATAGTTCTGGTACTTCAGTATATCTTGATCCTGGTGATTTGACAATCCTACAACCGAAACTGGTTCTCCTCTTGGGTCAAATTGGTCCATGCTGGAGGGGGAAGAGAAGTAAGCGATGGTGCTACAGTCACAGGTCAAAGAAGAGATGGGATTTTGAGTGTCAGTGCAGTGCAAGTGCAAGACAATCCAAGCTGTATCTCTGTCGCCTCCTGGCAACAAATAAAATGCTGCTTTGCTTACCAAAGGTTGAGTCCCTCTCGTCACAAATTAAGAGGAGCAATCTTAGAATAAGAATGTATAACACATTTTCATGAGCGCTTTTTTTTATTGTTATGTGAAAAATAAACTGACAAAACATACTACAGATGATAGTATGACATTATGTTTTATGACAATGATAGGGCAATAGGTTTCTCTGCTTGTTGAAAACTGAGCAAGGTGTAAAGTAATTAAATGTCAATTTTTTGTGATTAACAAAGGTTTTTTTTACCACAGTGAGCAACTGGAAGTGGGCAAGTGCTTTGCTACACCGGTATAAGTGGAGCAATAATCAGGCCTTGAAAGATTTGTGTGGACAAAAGGTTAATGTTAAAAGGTGTGAAGCTTCTACGCAGATCAGATAAGAAATATACAAAACAATACCAGCTGCAACAAAATGCATCAACCCTGAGTGTTGTGATTAAAAACGGGTCTATGTTAGTGTACCATGACAGAGTGCATTATGCAATTTTTTATTTTTGAGTGATTGTGTCTCCTTAGTGAATCAATAATGGATGAGAATAAGGCTTATGAGAAGTGAAACTTGTGAGAGAGACTAACAACCAAGCACCTCCAATTCACAGAGCTGGTCACTGTGGAGCTTTTTTTCTTTCTTTCTTTCTTTAAATAAAAAAGGGTGAAGCATCGGAATATATTAGCATGATCTCTCAATCGCTTCCTTTCCATGTGATCCTTTCCGCACACCACATTTAGTCCATCTTAGAGGATTTTTTTTCTGTTCCTTTATTTTTTTTGGGGGGGGGGGGCATCATTCTCTGCCTGATACCACCCCTGATAGTGTTTCTCTGTCCTGCTTCTGGGGACCAGCATCACTTCATCTTTATTCCCCTGCTGCTGTTCTAGCTTCCCTCGCCCTGGAGAGGTAACGTGGCTCCCTGTTCACAAACTGAACGACTGAGGATTCTCAGTTCCACAGGTCTCCACAGACAGGATGGGGGAAACACTGCCCCACGTACATAAATGTGTCATAAACACTGCATCGTATCACCTGCCTCAACAGTTCATGTCCGTTCATAATAGCTGCCTTAACCTTGTTATCATTTTAGAGTGAGCCCAGTAGCAAGACATGGGTAAACTAGTGAATGATGTCAGACAAATTATGTGCTTATGACACATTTATAATGGTTTTGTGACAGAGCTTGTATTTTTATTTTCTTTAATTTCTTTGATAGGCATAGTTTGACCAATACATTCTGTATCTTTATTTATTTCCTTATTTATTTACAGTATTTATTCATTGTTTGTTTATGTATTTTCATCTGCCGGTTTACTATTTTACTCAAACGAGTAGTGTGTACCCTATTTATTTGGTAGGAATACAGCATAATCATAACAATAATTTGGACCATAAAGACTATTATTATTGACATCTTTATCATGGTTTTGTGCCCCTGTTGTAGTGGTTTACAATGAAATAAACATATTTTTACCACCCGAGGGTTGACTTCTTCCTATTCAAATTATGCCAGTGTGACAAGTCCCTCTATCATTAATGTGTCATACTTAATGATCATCCTTTGCTTTTAATATCTTCCATTGTCAGGCACTGTTTGTTTCCCACCGTAACACTTCTGCCCCATCCATCACCCTCTCTCGCATTCTGTTACCCCTCATCCCGCGCTCTCGACAGCTATCCTGTTCTCGTCTCTAGCGGGCCATTTTGCTCTGTGCTCCACTCTTTCTCTCTTTTTCTTTCCCTCTCTCCCCTCCTCCACTATCTCTGTCTATCTGCCTCTCATTCTGTGTTTGTGTGTGTGTGTGTGTCTGTGTGTCTGTGTGTGTGAGTGTGTGTGTATGTGTGAGTCTCTCTCTCTCTCTGTGTGTGAGTGTGTGTGTGTGGCGCACATCTATAGAGGCTGTGACCCAGGCTGAGCGTTGTGCACGATGACCTCACCCTGGGCCCTCCTCTCCCTCCCTCTCTCTGTCTCTCGCTCTCTCTCTCTGGCAGCTAGAATAGAAGCTGGATTAGGGCGATAATAGAGGCCGGGCCGCTCACTGCCGGAGCTCATTGTGGACGGGCTGGGAGCCATTGTGGACAGGACGTACACAGGGCTACACGCACACTCGCCCCACCACTGCATGTGCTGCACTGACACCCAGTACACAGAGGTGAGCGCGTGTACACACACACACACACACACACACACGCACGGGCACACGCAGTGAAAGACAAATAAACACAGTCTCTCACCCACACACACATTGTTACACACAAACATGCAAGTATGCTTCCACGCTCACACATGTTCGACACATAGACATGTGTAGACACACAAAATGTCATATGTATGCACTATGACACACATATAGACCCAGACACAACCATTGTGTAACTCCCTCTTAGCAGATCATAAAAGTAAAATAGAAACCCTTATGAAATACACAACACTCACATTTTTCTCAATGAATGAGTCTGTAGAAACATAAAGGAGTGCTAAAACACACACATAAATCTGCAATTAAAGCTCCAAAAAAGGCTTTCGGAGAAAGATGGTGAGGCCAAAGAATTCAACACATGGAGAGAGTAACACTAAGGTAAAAATAGAGAGAAAGGATTAGAGAGCCATGTCATAGTGGATGAAGAAAGCAATAACGAAGGCGTTTCGGATACAGTATCTATACAAATTCAGTGACTTCTACAGCCTGAGGAAAAGCGTGATTTATCACGAAGCAGGGTGAGGGAGATGTTAGGTTGGAGGGCCCTACAAAACCACTCTTTGCTTCCTCCTGGCGGCGAAATGCATGTAGTGCATTAATATTTCCCACAACATGAAATTTCCCATCCCAATTATCTGTCACGTCATTTACATGTTGATCTCTTTAACAAGTTCCGGCCCCAGCTACCTACTTCACAAACTGTGGTCTCGGGTTAAACTTGAGGGGCCCCATCGTCCACAGTCTACAAAAAAAAACTCAGTAGCAGTATAATTGCCAAATCATGACTGTAATTATGACTATGACTCATTAATGCAGACCAGCGCGAAGAGAAGGTGCGGGTCTGCACTCTTCCTCGCATGACACGTTCTTGGGGAAAAATAGTTGAGACAGAGGCTGGGCTCAGCGTGAGGGAGAGAGAGAAAGGGAGCGAGAGAGAGATTGAGCAAAGGCAGGCAAGACCAAAGGAAACACTACGGTTGGTGCTGCTAGTCGTGCGCCAGGTAAGTGGAGAGAATTTTGCTCCTTTGATATGAGGGACCTTAAGAGCAAGAAGAGTAGGAGGGAAGAATGCGCGCGGGAACATCTGACAAAACGAATAACCCACCATCTGACCGGCATTCGATCATGCTGAAGCCCACAGATGCGCCCAGGATGAATAGGCGTTCAGTTTCTTGCAGACAGTGAACAAGGCATGCGAGTTATAGCAGAAAGTATTGATAAGACAAGTTTAGGTAATTTTTGTAATTGTTTTCCAATTAAAGTCGCTGCATTGTTTACTAAATATTTGCAACTAGTTAAAAGTATATTGAGTGTCTGTCGCCTACGTGACGCATGCCGTCTTGGTGACACAGTGTGGGAGGCGGTCGTGTACCCTACCAGTTAATTAACGGGGTTTGATGACGGAACATCATCAGCATTCGCCCGAAAAGTATCAGAGCTTTTCATACAGTCTAAGGCATTTTTCCCCCTCATGGATTCGCTATCTTCTTCTTCCCTCTGTGTTACAGGAGTTGAAGGCAACATCGTAGAACTTCGTCTTTGACTTCATTTACCTCTCTGATATCTTCTGTAGCATTCAGTGTTTTTCTGAGTCTGCTGTTGATAGTTGACGTAGCCTTAGCAAGTGCCTTTTCACAAATCTGCAATACTCTGCCAGGTCCTCTGGATAACCTGCTACTCTGTACAGCAAGATAATATCTATTGTTGCGGTTAAGGTCAGAAGATTCAGACGAGTGTGAATACCAATGCTGCACTAACAACCAAGGATTCTGTTACTTCATCTTCATCAGCTGTGGTGGACCTGAGAAACAGACTGGCAGCAGATTTTTGTCCAACTTCTCACTTGCCATTCAGATCCCAGGTAAGGTGAAAGGGGAATGGTTCATGTTAAGTGTGCTCCCTTCTCCAAAGCTTGTGTTGCAGCCCTATTTGATCTTACAGTAATCAACCCTGACAGTGACTCATGTCTGGTTTATGTCATGTCCAGTAATTGCATTTATTCATTTGTGTCACCCCCCCTTCAGTATGACATTATCCACTGCTCCGCCTCTGCGTAGAGGAAGCACCCCGGTGCCGATTAAACACCAATTAAGACGAGAGGAAGCTGTCAACGATGATTGCGATTGGACTTCGGGACTGGGTGGTCAGTCACCTCCTCCTATTAGTATCTGCCCTGCTCAGGACGGGTTTGCATCTTCAGGGGCAGACAGGCACGGAGGGCCTTTACGAATCGCCCTGCTGGGACAGAACGGCGTTGGGAAGTCGTCGCTGGCCATCGCCCTGGCTGGAGACACAGACAGAACAGCCTCTGTGGATTCAGAGGGTGAATACTTTGATAGGGTGTAGTTTGATAGGGAGAGTCACTGTGCGGAGAACACGAATACACTATACTTTATGAAGCATTTTCAGCTGTCACATATGAGTTAATAAAAATGCCATACCATTTGTATATTTATATCTAAATAGTAACTGCATTTATATCTGAATGATAAATGAATAAGCTGATAGGCACTTGCCATTACAACATTCGTTGTATTGGAAATCAGGGATTTTTCTAGTAGTCTTAGGTAGCCAGCATCAATTGCTAAACAAGCTGGACCACAGGTCCAAATTCCGGAAGAGTAATGATTTCCCATTACCTGGGGTGCCACTGCCTGGCATCTGTAAGCCGTTCATTGCACAAAATGGGCCTCAGGTGGCTGCCACCTCTTTTGTGTACCCAGACACAGCACAGAAAACACATCAGTCCCTTGGAGATTGTGGCCCCCTTGGAGACGATAAAAGATGTTTGTAATGTCTGTCTCGCAGGGGAAGGCTATGTACGCATGGTTACCGTGGATGACGAGGAAAGCATCATCGTTATCTACGACAACTGGAGGCAGGTGTGTTGTCTGGGCGTTAACACGCCTCCCATCCGCACCATCTTATGCACACTAGCTCTCACAGCAACTACTCACACGCCTGGCTGTCTCTCTGTGTGTCTGCCTATTCATCAGCCCTAGACACTGGGTGGTGTGTGTTCAGTGTTAATTTGTGTATATCATTCACCTAATGTTGTGTGCTTGCATGTATTTGTGTGTGTATTTGTGTGTGTAGTCTGATTGAATGGAGCAACTTTACTGTATACAGTGGCCTAAACATGAATGACAGGGAGACGTATTATATAGTTATAGTAAACATTGAAGGCATTTAGCTTTTGTCCAGGGTCAATACATTGGATATTAAACAGCAAGACACAAAATGAACAGCTGCACTGTGACCTTTAACTACCGTCTTTATCTCAGTTGTATTTTGTGATGCTGTGTGAGCTGTTCCCATACGCTTGCTTGCTGGTGACCCAGTTCATCCCTGGCTGTTATGTCACATTCATCAGGCACTTCTCCAGCAGTACCACATTGGTCTTTATGGGGGAGTATCAAGCTCTTCCATAGTCCCAGCGCGTTTCTTGTGCAGAGATCATGCTGATGTGCAGTTTGTTATTCACTGTTCAGAGGGGAGATGATCTGTAAATATTTAAACAACTGTATTTGAAGTAACTTGAAAGAGAGTATTATTTACATAGCAAGCTCTACTAAACTTGATGAAACAGGGCACAGAAGGAAAAGATGAAAAGGTGTAGATGGACTCTGGTGAAAGTCCTTCCATCCCTCAACATTTGTTGTTTATAACATAAATGCGGTACGGTTCACGTTCTGTTACATGTTCTCCGCGAGCTGTGTGTCTGCCTGGAATCTAGCTCAAGCATGTTTTGCAAGGCTGGTCATGCGCTTCACGGTGAGTGTTTGCCTGTGGTAATTGATGAGCTTTTAAAGGCGTTTGGTAATTTTCCGTTTGCTGTTGCACCTCCATTGGGCTTTGTGTTATTAATGGGCATGATGGGTAGCGCTGCCCTCACTCTCCCGCCCTCGGCAGGGTCTTAATGGGCCGCTCGACTCGCCGCAGAGAGCTCTCCTGAGCTAATTTCTCACACGCTAATGCCCAGTCCCCAGTCCTCTTATCAGCACGTACAGTAAAGATGTGAATGAACTAATGGTGGGACTGATAAATAACCTCTTTCCAGTCCTATGGTGATTCACATACACAGACACACACACACGCAAACACACACTCTATATACAGTATATCTCTGTCTGTCTGTCTGTCTGTCTGTCTCTCTTACTCACACACAAATACACACACTCTCAAACACACACACATACACACACTGTCTCTTTTACTCTCTCTCACACACACACACACACACACTCTTTCCCTCTCTCACTCACACACATTCTCCCGCCCCCCCCCCCCCCTCTCTCACTCACACTCATACACACTATCTCTCACTCACACACATATACACACACACACTATCTCTCTCACACACATACACATTTTACTTCTTTATTTGAGTCCACAATTCAAAATAAATATACATAAGGAGACACATCTAGCAGATGCATTAATTGCTCAGACATTCAAACATGTGACTCAGTTGTCAGTAATGAAACAGCATCACAATAAATCTCATGGGAAACACAGCAACTCCTCCACATATGGCGACTGATGGCCAATTATGGATGAAATGGATTAGTATTTCACCAACTGTTTTGCTTTCAATTCTTAAAATCTGACTATCCAAAGACCCCTAGTGGCCAGCCTATGCACATGACCCAAATGGCCAAACAGAATACAAGAAATTGATGTATGTACCTAGACACAGAGATTTGTTGTTTGAGTGACAGCTTTGTTAAATAGGCTTCCACTAGGCATGAATCAAAACAAATTACTTCCCCAAACACTCTCTTGTTATTCTCATTAATTCTAGCAATATCAGGTCCGATGTCATTTATATCAGAAAAGAGAGAATATTTGTGATTTAACAAAACAATTGATATAAATGAATGCTGCAGGTGAAAAGATAGATGGTATATTTTTATATATAATGTCTGCAATCCTGTTGTGTCTGGAGATATACAGTTCTTTATGGAAATACTGCCACTCAGGATGTGGGACATGGATTCTATTACCTGATTACCTGATCGCTCTCTCACTCACTCACACACATACACACACTGTCTCTCTCTTTTTCTTTACCACGCTCTTTCTCTCTCTGTCTCTCTCTCTCTCACGCACACACACAAACACACACACACACACACATGCACAGACACACATTCAAACTCACTCTCACACACACCGTGCAGACTATTAATCATGGTTTTCTGTCTCATCTGATCTGTATCAGTGGCGTTTGCTGAATACCACAGAGGCGGGATTTAATTGCAATGTAATGCAGTAATAACTAAACTGGGTTAGCCTATTTTTCAGAGCTAAATCAAGAAAAGTAGAGTTCATAAAGATAATGAGTTCTGTTATTAGACAAATACAAGGATATTATAAGCTATAAGTAGCTTGTCAATGATCATCTGAATTTCCTGAGCTTCCGCAGTTGGCACAATTGACATTACAGTGAAATGGCACAATTGACATTCTAGAAAATCGAATTTCCTGGGCCATGTTCTTTCTTCCCTTGCATGTTGTCTTTGCCGCAGGACTTGTCCACGCTGCAGTGCGACGTGTGTGTGCTCGTGTTCTCGGTGACGGACAGACGGAGTTTTCACCGCACCGCCCAGCTGCGTCTCCTACTCAGGGAGACACAGCCCCAGACTCCCATCATCCTCGTGGGCAACAAGAGTGACCTGGTGCGCTCACGCGAGGTCAGCGCTGAAGGTCTGTAAAGGGGTTGTGGGCTATTAACCGCACAGTGTATAAACTGCATTACAATATTCGATGTCATTTTACGAAAAGAAAACCCTCGTATTGTGTGTTAAGCGCAGTTAATTGAATGTTAGGTCATGCGTTACTTGTCCCCTCTCATTCGCTAACATAACATTGATATCAGAGTAAGCCCTTGCTCCTTTGATGTCTCATTATTTCTTTAAGGATTGTTTAATGTGTGCGGAAAAAAATGAATTCCTGTGTATAGGATGCACCCGAGTATTACAGTCACTGCAAACATTTAGCAAAGTATAGACTCAATGTATAAACCGTGGCTTATATTTGGGAAATTACGGTAAGGTGCTGTAATAGTTATCGCCTGGTTAGTGTGAGTGCAAGCTGTGTATTTGGCACAGTAATTAACTATAGTCTAAATCAACGAATAAGGAAGTAATGCGGAAGAGGGAACTGCCTGAGCAAAGGGAGGGGGGGGGCAGATGTGAGGAACAGGCATATGTGACAGATGTGAGAGAAGTGAACTAGGCAATCCACCTCAATTTCTTTCTCCATCACCTCCATCAAAAGTGACATTGTTTTGGGCATCATCAGCTTCATTGCATTTGCCAACACATCAGGGATTTTATAAGGAACGCATGGTTACCGTGGATGACGAGGAAAGCATCATCGTTATCTACGACAACTGGAGGCAGGTGTGTTGTCTGTGCGTGAACACGCCTCCAAACCGCACCATCTCATTGTCAGGGAAATAACCCTTAACCTAGGACTGTATTCATTACCTCAGAATTGAGACGCACACACCCAAGAATATTATTAAATACAGTCATTTACTCTGGGCCCCAGAGGAGGACTTGCATGAATCGCTTCAAGCAAGGCACTAACCTCTCCTACAAATTGTCTGCTCTTTATTGAAATTAATATTCACATATTCACATATTCACATATTCAAGTTTAACATGAAGACACTCCCCAATTCCTTTGTTCACTTTGAAGTTAGAAACAGTCTTGCTTAGCTCCTCTCCATACCATATTTCAAAATAACCTAAACAGTCTGTTGACATGTAAGTTACCCAGCCCCTCATAATTTAGATAACTTAAAACAGTCTGTGACATGAAAGTTATCCGGGCCCCCTTTCTCATACCAACCCGTACAAGGCAAGCAGACTTTTCGTCGCCACTGGAACACAGACAAAGAAACAAGAAATGCCTACAATAAATGAGAATACTAATAGTTAACCATAAATGATAAATTCCTATATAGAATTGAATAATTCCTTCACACTCATGCACACTAGCTCTCACAGCATCTACTCACACGCCTGGCTGTCTCTCTGTGCGTCTGCCTATTCATCAGCCCTAGACACTGGGTGGTGTGTGTTCAGTGTTCATTTGTGTATATCATTCACCTAATGTTGTGTGTTTGCCTGTATTTGTGTGTGTAGTCTGAATGAATGGAGCAGATTTACTGTATACAGTAAACCAGGAAACCAGGTGCTTCTGCAGCTCTGTCGCCTGTTGGTATTAGGATAAAAATAGCACTATCCTCTTCTATTTCTCATATGCATGTAGACTTTCCCGTAAGCTTCGCCATCTCTCTCTCTCTCTCTCTCTCTACCTTGCACCTCTACCTTCCTCATCCCTCTCTCTCTATCCCTCTCTTTCTCTGAGCTCTGTCCTCATTCTCCTTTTCCCTTACTCTGCGACCCTCTATCCTTTTCTCATCCACCTCTCCTCGCTACCTGAAATGGGGGTGCTGACAGGCTTGGTGTGTTGTCCCACCTGGAGGGATGGGATTTGGAGAGATTTATGAAAGTGTGTATGCTGCCTGGCAGAGGGAGCCATCTGCAGTGCGCTGTGCGAGTGTTAGATGGGGGTTTCTGCTGAAGATGACAGGATTTTTTTGTCATATGCACTCATGTACAAACAAACACACACACACACACACACAGACACACACACACACACACAAACAAACACACAAACAAGTGTGCGTACACACACGCACACAAACACACAAACACACACACACACACGTGTGTACTCACACACACACAAATGCAAACACACACACACACACACACACACACACACAGCCACAAAAATAGTCTGGGCGAAAGACAGAAGCAATCTACATCACCTAGGCTTGATGATTGCTTGATTTACTCATGCATACACACACACTCGCGCAGGCGCACGCACACACACACACAACCACGTGCATACACACGCACACACACATGCGCACACATGCACACACACACATGCGCACACACACACACACACACACACACACACACACACAAACACACAAACACGTGTGCGTACACACACGCACACAAACACACAAACACACACACACACACACACACACGTGTGTACTCACACACACACAAATGCAAATACACACACACACACACACACACACACGCACAGCCACAAAAATAGTCTGGGCGAAAGACAGAAGTAATCTACATCACCCACATACTCCACACAAACACAAACTCCTGCTGAGTTTCAGCACATAGCATGAAGTCATGCACTATTTACCCACATAAGAAATGGCTTGATTTACTCATGCATACACACACACTTGCGCGGGCGTGCGCACACACACACACAACCACATATATACACACGCACACACACATGCGCACACATGCACACACACACATGTGCACACACACATACACACGCACACACACACATACGCGCACTCTTGCACACACTCACACATACACTACTGTTGAAAAGTTTGGATTTGCCTTAAAAATCACACCTTTTTCTATGCTACTGTAATAATCCGTAGTGTAGACATTGTTAATGTTGTGAATGACTATGACAGGTGGAGACTGTGAATGAGATACATAGGCGTACAGGCCTCACCATTACTCATGTGTTTCAGGGGCAAATTATGTTAGCTAATAGATTATTGAGATTATCGTTTGATTATGTAAAATTATAATTTTAATTTGTTCGATAAATTATGCAATGCAATTATGCAATTATATTTGTGTGGCTGAAGCCTGTTGTGCTGAAAGCAATCAAATCGGCCTTCTTTGGGCTACTTGAGTATCTGCAACATCAGAACTTCTTGAATTAATTATGGTCTAAAAATAGAGCTTTCTTTGTAAAGATATTTAATCAGATTTAATCAGAATAAAAACAGAAGCACAACTGTACAGCTAGATTAGAACATCAGAAGAGGCTCTGCAATGCTGGCCTTCTAGGCAGAAAAATGCCTAGTATATTCTAGACAGACCAGAGACTGGGTGGAAGATGACTGAGAGTATGTTCTAGACCAGGGGTTCTCAAACTATATGGGGCCACAATTTCCAAGGACCCCTTCATAATCGCATCCCAAATTAAACCATATAGGCTTACGGCTATTTGTAATGTTGTATGCTTTTGGAGTCTTTTACTTTATAATCATAAAGTAGTAATATCCAAGAGTTTTAGATAGTCATTGTATTACATTTGGCATAACTTGACAGTATGTAGGATAGATTTTGAAATTATCGTTTATCTACCATAGCAAAATAGTATTTAACTCACACATGCATAGGTCTATTGATTGGATAGCATTTTATAAATCATCAAAGCTTTTAACAGTGGAAGACAGTGAGCAAATGCTGCTGATGTTTCAAACAATGTACAGTTGTAATGTAAAGAATTACATTTTAGGAAAATACTCATTGCAATTAGACCAACCTAAGGAAAGATCTTCACCGGATTCATGAACGCCTGCGGAGATCTTTTCTAACGTTGGTCTTCCGAAGTCTGTATGAAAACATTTCAGAAGACACTTCAGAAAATGTTCGAGAATGAGGCCCAATGTGTTTCTGAATTTTTTCTTAATTTTTCTTTGGAGAGCGACAGGGAAAGTCTCAGAGATCGACCTGTCGATCGTGATTGATGGGTTGGCGACCACTGTTATAGACAGACCACAAACTGGGTGGAAGATGACTGAGAGTATGTTATGGACAGACTAAGGGCCCTATTTTAACGATCAGAAGCGCAAGTAGGACAGCGCCAAACGCAAGTATCTGTGTGGGCGGCTCTATGGCGCATTTGCTATTATAACGGCGGAAAAAACACACTTGCGCCCGGCGCAAATGTCAAATGGGTTGGTCCAAAGGAGGTTGTTGTGCTGGATGGAGGGTAGGAGGGTAGTGTGAGGCAGCGCGTCCTAAAGATGTCGTCCAGAGGAGGCAGTGGAAGTCCAACTACTCTCTCAGCAGATCTTATGACCCGACTGAGGGATTTCCTGTCCTTGTCTGTGCAGTTGACATACCATGCACTGATACAGTGTGTGATCACACTTTCAATGCAACAGTGATGCTTTCAATGCAACACCCCCTCGAAGACACTTCAGAAAATGTTCGAGAATGAGGCCCAATGTATTTCTGAATTTTTTCTTAATTTTTCTTTGGAGAGCGACAGGGAAAGTCTCAGAGATCGACCTGTCGATCGTGATTGATGGGTTGGCGACCACTGTTATAGACAGACCACAGACTGGGTGGAAGATGACTGAGGGCCCTATCTTGCACCCAGCGCAATTGACAATGTCACCGACGCATGTATAATTCCTATCTTGCACCCGGCGCACAACGCGATTTTCCCTCCAGAGGCGCGCTTCGAAATGAACTTGCGTCGACATGGGCGGGGGCGGAACAGAGAAGGCGTTTCTCTGGCGCAAGTGGTATTTTGCAGTTTCAAAACAACGCCGTGCGCCGTGCGCCATTGACCAAAAAAAAGCTGGTCTAATGTGAGGCGCAATGTCAAAAGTCTGTAACGCATATTCAGAACGCTATTTTAAGGGCGCATGTGCTTGCCCGCACAGTATAGGACCTATAGGCTACACTTTACTTCTGTCGTCTTCACGAGAGATTTACACCAATTGTTTGGCAAGCCATATATAATTACAAGGAAAATAAAGTATTTACCACATGAGGAAATCATTGTGATATCCGTATCCAAGACATTTTAAAACTAGGCATACATCTAGCGTACACAATTGACCCAAATGATTCAGGTTAATTGACGCTGCGTGACATTTGATTTATTGTATGGCTTTGTTGCATTTATTTAATGCCAGTATTATTATAAATCTTGTAAACTCATCTTTGTGTATGTGGACTTTATTTATGTACCTTGGGTTTGGTCAGCTGGTGCACTGGCTTGGGTGCCGATTTCCATGCCCCCAAATCCCTGCAGGCTCTCAGGCGTGAGGGTAGACGTGGCGATGTCCTCTGCTGCCGTCAGATCCTGGGTCGAGGCAGATCCACCTCCCGTGAAGGCACGAGAACGTGTGTTACCTTCCAGCTTGGATGTCCCACGTCTCCGGACGTCATTATAGCGTTTTCGGCAACGTTTTCGGGTGCCCCGTTGCAGAAACAATCACGGCAATATCTTGACATGCTTGCTTGACTTTGCTTACTTTTGGAGGGTTTCTCGCATCCCCATATATATCTATCTCCCGGCTTTTTACAAAGCCATACAATAACTCAAATGTCACGCAGCTTCAATTAACCTGAATCATTTGGGTCAATGTGTAGGCTACGCTAGATGTATGCCTATTTTCAAAATATCTTGGATATGGATGTCACAATGATTTCCTCGAGTGGTAAATACTTTATTTTCCTTGTAATTATATATGGCTTGCCAAAAAATTGGTGTAAATCTCACGTCGGTCTCCTCGGCTGTGAACTTTTCCGGTCTTCCACCAGGTAATTCCGCCATCAAAATAACAAGCCGCTATGGACTATGCGCTCCTCGCTCTTAAAGGGAATGTGAAATGACGCTCGGATTGGTTTATTGCATATTACGCCCAAACCACACCTATGGCTGAGTAACCTCCTTTGGACCAACCCTTTTGACACTTGCGCTGGACGCAAGTGTGTTTTTTCCGCCGTTAAAATAGTAACTGCGCCATAGAGCCGCCCACACAGCTACTTGCGCTTGGCGCCGTCCTACTTGCGTTTCTGATCGGCAAGATAGGGCCCTGAGAGTATGTTATGGACAGACTAAGGGCCCTATTTTAACGATCAGAAGCGCAAGTAGGACAGCGCCAAACGCAAGTATCTGTGTGGGCGGCTCTATGGCGCATTTGCTATTATAACGGCGGAAAAAACACACTTGCGCCCGGCGCAATAGGTGTGGTTTGGGCGTAATATGCAATAAACCAATCAGAGCGTCATCTCACATTCCCTTTAAGAGCGAGCAGCGCATATTCTATAGCGGCTTGTTATTATAATGATGGAATTACTTGGAGGAAGACCGTGAGGCCACCAGAACGTGTGTTACCAGAAACAATCACGTCAATATTTTCCCATGCTTGTTTGGAGAAATGTTTATACTTTTCATTTCTCGTTTGTATTTTTTCAGTTACTAGCATTCGTTTTTTGGTGGCAACATATTTGAAATAAAAGTCACAAAAACATACTTTCCGATGTTTTGGGTTCACCCTCACTGAATCACTAGGTTATGTATGCATGGTAATAATATTGCACCCATCCGCACATGCAGTTCAACCTCACGTCTTCTAAAGTCCTCTAATCTATCCTCATTTATGTCATTGACACATCCATGATTCATGGCAATGTTGTGTAAAACACTGGGGGGGGCACGTATGTGAGTATGGGTGCAGTCTATAGCGCCAAGGACGCCAGGGAACCCATACTTCTCCTAGAACGCCTGTGTTGTACCCGATTCAGCACCCTCCGCGGCAGATAGGAATAGGAATAGACTTTATTTGTCATTGTGCATTAGATACACAACGAAATTAGTTTGTGCAACCACCACTAAAAAAAGTGCAGTTGTGCTGGATGGAGGGTAGGAGGGTAGTGTGATGCAGCGCGTCCTAAAGATGTCGTCCAGGGGAGGCAGTGGAAGTCCAACTACTCTCTCAGCAGATCTTATGACCCGACTGAGGGATTTCCTGTCCTTGTCTGTGCAGTTGACATACCATGCACTGATACAGTATGTGATCACACTTTCAATGCAACAGTGATGCTTTCAATGCAACACCCCCTCGAGGGAGCGCGCACCACTCGCTTGATCGGAAAGGAAAGGAGTTCACCTAAACAAACGCAGTGAAAAATACTATACTACGATTTCATTATTTGTGAAAGAGATGGAAGAGAAGAACACAAGTGATTACAGTCTTTAGAACTGTTCTAAAGAGTACAAACAACCGATGTTTTTTTCCTAAAACCTTGGATAATAGCGAACGCAAAAGAACACCTTTTTGTTCTGTGGAAATATATAGCCTATCCCAGCCATGACTACAAAATTAATTAACTTAATTTTCCTTTGAGCAAGTTGAATGTATTTGACACGGCGTTTCACAAGACTAAATATCGAGGGGGTGCATCTGCCACGGAGGGTGCTGAATCGGGTACAACACCGCCATTACAATTAACCTGAATCATTTGGGTCAATGTGTACGCTAGATGTATGCCTATTTTTTAAATATCTTGGATATGGATATCACAATGATTTCCTCATGTGGTAAATACTTTATTTTCCTCGTAATTATATATGGCTCGCCAAAAAAATTGGTGTAAATCTCTCGTGTAGACGAGAGAAGTAAAGTGTAGGCTATAGGTCCTATACTGTACGGCCAAGCAGGCGCCGTTAAAATAGCGTCTGAATACCCGCTACAGACTCTAGACAATGCGCCTGTGACATTAGACTAGGTTTATTCTGGTCAATGGCGCACGGCGTTGTTTTGAAACTGCAAAATACCACTTGCGCCAGAGAAACGCCTTCTCTGTTCCGCCCCCGCCATGTTGGCGCAAGTTCATTTCGACGCGCGCCTCTGGAGGGAATATCCCGCTGTGCGCCGGGTGCAAGATAGGAATGATACATGCGTCGGTGACAATGTCAATTGCGCTGGGTGCAAGATAGGGCCTTAAGTCTTTCTTGAGGATGACAGCGAGGAAGCTTTGTGAGGCACAGAGCAGATAGCCAGATGCCGGAGGAGCGCTTGACCCCATCGCTCAGCACAGGAGGGGAGAATTTAATGGTCTGGGGTGCTTTGGTGCTGGTAGAGTTGGTCAATTGTAAAAGGAGAGTAAAAGGGATTTTTAACAAGGAAGGCTACGACTACAATCTGCCATAACTTCATTGCCTTGCCATACTCTGTGGACGCCACTTGACTGGAGCCAGTTATATCTTACAAAAAGACAGAGACCCAAAGCATTGCTCCAAGTAACACAGCTCCAAATGATGTAAGGCCTATTAACTGAAGAAGCAGTCAACCTGTAAAGCTGCCAAGATTCTATTTCAAGCTGAAATCATTATTTTTAAACTTTGGCAATGTCTTGATTACATTTTCAATTTAATTTGCACCTTAATTGATTCGAGAAATTAAGAGTTTTCCTGGCGATTCCAAACTTTTGAACAGTAGTGTATGCACGCACGCACGCACACGCACATGGACATAGACACATATGCACACTTCCTGCAAAGTACACACTAGCATACCATTGTTTGTCACACATTCTCACACAATCACACCTGCTCAGTTCACTCCCCGCAACCCTATATAGCCCCCTTTCATCACATAGGCACACGTACATACACACACACACACACACACACACACACACACAAACACACATGCACACACATATGTACTCAGTTTCACTCCCCCCAACCACCGACACCACCACTCTCACACATACACAAGCACAGACACACACTCTGTCACACACACACACACACACACACTTCCTGTCAGTTCCTGGCAGCTTGGTGTTGTTGTTGTTGCGTAATGTGCGTGGCCTGTGCCGGGTGCCTGCGTCGCGGATCGTGGCGTTTGAGGTTAATTGCGTACGGAGGCGGTGGATGAGAAACAGAGTGACGGATGGCTCCCTCCTTCCCTCTCACGCTCGCCTCTGGCTCCTCAAGTGAGCGTGTTCCTTCCGTCAGGAGCCCAGCAAATGAAGGTCTTTCCCTGCTGTTTCCCTCAGTCTTAGCTGTCAGGGAAGAATTAGCCCTTAATGAATGAATACGACTTTAATTGGAAGCCATTAAGGGACATCAAACGGCTTATTTTCATCACCCCCCCCCCCCTCCCCCCTTTGATGTTCATCATGTTTTCTTATTCATTCATTGTCTTTTTCTTGCTCTTTTTTCTGCTGTTCGTGAAGTCTTCCATGGATGCCCTAGATCTGTTTTTCTCTGTCTGTGTGCATACATGCATATTTCCTCAGGTATGTGTGCCTGTATGTGTGTGTGACAGAGAGAAAAATAGAAAGAGAGAGAGACAGAGAGAGGAAGAAAGAAAGAGAGAGAGCGAGGAAAAGAGATCGAGAACAAGTCAGAGAGAGAGAGAGAGAGTCACACACAGGAAGTGAGAAAGAGAGAGAGATGTTTGTGTACTATTGTCTCAGTCCTGCAGCTGTTCTCTGTAATGGTTTCATCTGAATGCACAGGCAGAGTTTGTTACCTGTCTGAGTGTGGAGTGATTGGAGGTCAGTGGCGTGATGTGTGTTTGTGTGTGTGTGTGTGTGTGTGTGTGTGTGTGTGTGTGTGTGTGTGTGTGTGTGTGTGTGTCTGTGTGTGTGTCTGTGTGTGTGTTGGGGGGGTGGGCAGGTGCGAGACTGAGGGCTGAGTCACACAGATGAGCGAGGTGTAGGCTGAAGGGGCAGGGGGAGGGGGAGGTGTTGCTGAGCGATCCCCCACGGGTGAGCCCCAGCGCCCCTCTGCCTCCACTCCATGAGCCAGTCACCTGCGGCGGAGCACGGAGCCAGTTAACCCCCTGACACCCGTGCCTGGAGCTCATTCAGCGACATGCTCCTCATCAGCACTCACTCTTGGCTTCTGCACTCCCCTCCATCTCCTTCTCTTTAGCCCTGGCTTTTCAACAGCCTCATTCTCTTTTCTTTCTTTGTCGATCTCACTGGCGCTCTCCACCTCTCCACCTCTCTCTCTCTAACACTCTTTCTATTTCTTCCTCTCTATCACTATCTCTAACACACATACTCTCTCTCTCTCTCTCTCTCGCTCTCTCTCCCTCTCTCTCTCTCTCTCTCTCTCTCCCAGAGGCCCGCTCCAGTGCAGGCCTGTTTGGCAGCCTGTACCTGGAGCTCTCCACCACCCTGGAGCACCACACCTCTGAGCTGCTAGAGGCGGCGGTGCGGGCAGCCCGAGGCGAGAGCCTTTGGCCCCCGGGGGCCTGCGGGGAGGACGGCGCCAGAGGAGGCCGCCGCGAGAGCCTCACCACCCGGGCCAAGCGCTTCCTGGCCAGCCTGGTGCCCCACTACCCCCGCGAGCGGGACAGAGAAGGGGGCAAGTTCTTCCGACAGAAGTCACGCTCCTGCCACGACCTGGTAGGCCTGTAATGAAGAGAAGAGAATGAGGAAAAAGAAAGGGAAAATGTATAGATGAGTGAAAGAAGGATGGAAGAGAAAGAGAAGGTGGAGAAAGAGAATGAAAGAGGAGAGAGAGGTGGTAGCTACTCGCAACAAATAACTACGTAATTCACATGTGATGCATTTCACAGTCAGAGACGTTAGGGGAGAGTGGATGGTGTGAACACATCCGATGTCATTTAGAACCAGGAGAGAAAAACCTCAGAATAGCACTAACCATGTAGAGTAAAACAAATAACTTATACCATCATTTTAAATACATTTGTAAATATACATATCATGGTGTGACCTGTATTGACCTACTGTTTGTCATGTTCACACAATTATCCCAATAAAAGTGTTACAGTACAAATAAACAAACAACAATGGTGTCCTTTCATCCCTGCTTACTGTAAATGTGTAGATGTATGAAAATATGAAAGACATGACGTGGACTACTTAATCTTAAATAAAACTTTCAGATGTTTTAGTGTAGTTGAAATTAAAGAAAAAAATAAAATGTATGATAGAAGTTTTACATCTGAAACATAAATTTGACTTCAGTTGTTGCACTCTCAGCGGATATACTGTCGACACCTTCAAGAGGTTCATGTGATCTACTCTTTGTTCTCCAAAACTTCAGAATATGCTCTCTTCTTGTCCTCAGCATTTTCCCTAAACCCCCACGTTGTATTCCAAACCCATGCTGGTTCATGTGGAGCTCTGCTTTCTCCAGAGCCAGGCCGTGAAAAAAGACCATACACCCACATTCACTGAATGGATTGTAAGTGGCACACATTCACATGGCCCTGCATATAACATTGCATCTGTGGTCTGCAGTTACTGTAGGACATGATAGACTGGTGCAATCTTGCCGTCGTCTCGAAATGGCATCCTAGATTTACGTGACTGCTCAGTGTTTCCAAGACAGCCGGCTAGCCACAGATCCATTTCATAGGCTGACACTGAAACAGTGGCAAGTATTTGTGTGCGCGCGTGTGTGTTTCTGTTTTTGTGCATGTATAGCCGTGGGAGGGGAGGGGGGTATCTTCATGTTTCAACTCCTGGGAAACAACAGGACACTGTATATAGATTGTTGCCTGGTGACTGTAGTCATGGAGACCTTGATTCTTTGTGACATGTCAATTCCTTCACTCTTTTTATTCCTAAAGAGAAGAAATGACTGTTTCAGTGTGACAGTTGGGGGCCAGACACAAGAATGAGGGGAGCAACCAGAACAAGATTTGAGAAATGATGCCCTGTGCTTATGGTCAGAGATGAGCACACACACGCACACACACACAGACACACACACACACACACAGACACACACACACACACACACACAACACATTATTATCTGGCTCTCGTCCTCCATCTCGCTCCGTCCACATCCTCCCACACACACCCACACGAAAGAGAGAAAGAGACACTACATCAACAAATATTGTAATCATGGGGTAGATCTGAGAATGCTTGTACCAAAATGTGTCTGTTGTATTGGAAAGAAGGGAAGCGAGGAATAAAAAACTCTGCCATTTAAAGCTCTGAAATGGTGCCATGAAATCAGCTCACTGTCTGACTCACTCTTTTCCCAACAGCCGCGTGACGGCACAGGAGGGAGAGAGAGAGTGTGTGAGTGAGTGATCAGTGCCCCCTGCTGGGAGAATTGGATACTGACCCAAAGCTCATTTAAAATATTGGGATTGTGTCCAGGACTGATATCTCTTTGGTATCGATGTGTGGTCTCACAGAAGTACAATGTTGTTGCGTATTTGGACCTTGGTTACAGTCAGAGGAGGCTGTGTGTGTGTGTGTGTGTGTGTGTGTGTGTGTGTGTGTGTGTGTGTGTGTGTGTGTGTGTGTGTGTGTGTGTGTGTGTGTGTGTGCACTGATTAAAGTTTTTTTTTTGTGAGAGAGAGGTAGGGTCTTAACTGAAAGTATATGAAAATGGAGGTGTACAACTTCTACCAAGATCTATTTAGTTATATTCCTTTATTTTTTCCTTTCAATTGTCAGTTATCAGCTATGATAACAGTTGTAGCATTCAAGAAAAGGAATGTATTATTTAAGTTACTATGAACAGTACAGTAAAAAAAATAGCAGCAGTTTAACTAGTGTACAGTCCTCCACTGTCTGTTTATTGTCAGGTGTCAGGTGTCAGGTGTCAGAAGCTGGGAAAGTACAGGCGACAACATGAATGATCTGCTCAGTTCCTTGGAGGCACAGTGCAATCAATCGCACAGGAAAAGGGGCTTAATCACCCGCAGTTTGTCATACGCTATAACAGCATAGCACTCATCTCTGTACTGTACAAGGGGATTCTGACTAACTTGAAATTGCAGTCAGGGTGGGGGGGGGGGGGGGGGGGGGGGCGGGGTGATCTGTGCTGAACGCCTATCTGAGAGCAGCAACAGATGTTCGTGGTAAGTGCTTGGCGAGGGAACAGACAGGAGCCACACGACTCATCCATGGTCATCAGAGCAAAGGGGACAAGAGAGATGTTTGAATTTTCCATGTACCAAACAATTTGCAAATGCCTTCTAAAGATAAATTGTTCTTTTCCATGTTATTCAACAATTATTAAACTTAACCAATACAATGTGATTTGACTGTGAAAGCGTTGTGATGGCTATTACAGGATGTACATGATGCACTGTTTTATGTGAGGAGCACTTTTTAATGTTTTAATACCTGGAGCCTATAGGCCTATGGAGAAGAACATGCTTGTAGCCAGCATAAATACTGGTGTTTGTGTTTGCATTGATTGCATAGTGTGACCTTTTCATCATGAAATGCTGGTGAAATGTCATCTCATTGTATTCCCTGAAATGATTCATCGGTTGGAAATTTTATTGTGGAGGTCTGTTGTCAGGACGTTCCCTCAGTCTATTGTATGTTTCTTCATATGCCTATAGACTCCGATTCTAAATGAAAGGCAGATGGCTGCCTCTCTGCTGGTTTGATGTGACCCACTTTCTGCCATGTCTGCCATTTTAGGCCACACACCGGTGGTTACATTTGACCATGTTTTTGTACATAGATCTGTTTTTCCCTAGGGCGACATTACACACCGGTGGTCCTCAGACTAGTTTCATGGTATAGTGTTTACACTCCAATTACTGAACACAATTCTGTGGAAACTACTTGGGCCTGCCATCAGTTTGTTTATGTTTACCAATTGTTTCCAGGAAAACAAAAGCAGTTATCAAAATACCACATAATACCACAAAAAATCAGTGTGTTCGTGGGCTTTTGAATATGGATTTTGCTATGATAAGCTATGAGAAGCTTAGAATAATTGTGTTGAATGATTTAGAAAAATTATATCATCCATCAAAAGACTTGCACCACTTTATTCAAACGCAAATGAGGCTGCTAGATTGAACTCAACACCTTCTAGCATTACTTGCCAACACTGCCAGATCTTGTGTTCTGTTGTAGGTCCAAGCAGTAAAGTTCACACTTGAGCATTTGCGATCATGACAGAGACGTTTGGTTGTCAACAAGAAGTATCACAAATTGCAAGTTAATGACCTTAAGTTGTCGGTTCGCACCCTTTAAATACTCTTAATAAAGGGAAGTAGGTGCCATGGTAGGCTCTTTCATTTTCATCACACCATACATGTCATGTTCAAGTTACGCGCAGTATGAACTCTCTTCTGCAGCGGGCTTCCTGGAAATCATAGACTGAAAAGTTGAAAAGGTTTCATACTGACAGTATAGACAACACTACAAAGAGGATTTCTCAAGCCTAACCCCTCTCACAAGCTAAGAACATGACGCAGTTACAAAGCATTGGTGGAGATTTCACCACCTCTGATGATTCTCATGATCTCTGATTGACCATACTGAACTTCTCATAGCAAGTCTCTCTACCAAGCGAGTAACTGCTTTAGCTGCCCTGTTAAGAGTGTGTTCAGGCACCTGCCCTTTTGCCCCCTGACTTGAGTCATTCATCTTACAATGGTCATTAAAGCTCATATAGCTCATATGCCTACTTGAAACACCTAATTAATAAATGTATGTATTTATTAATGAATCCAAGGTGCTACTGTGGGTTACTTTCTTTTTTAATAAATAATTGTTGGTGAGAGGTATTAGCACCTGCCCCCCTCCACACCATGTCTGTGCACGGTCTAGTAAAAGCACAAGTAAGAGACCAAGTCCACTACACACACTGAATGGAACAACCAACAAAACCCCATAAAACACACAACAAAGACAAGAGTTAAAAGGGAACACAATGTCTGTGAAAATGACAAAAATCTGTAAGATATTGGAGGAGGTTGGAGGACACCTGTCAAAATAGTTTAAAATATCACATTTTCTCTGGATGAATGAATGTTGTTTTGTTTTCACTTTCAGAGTTGACCCGAGTGCGAACAAGTACGTGCTTCTTCCACTGACTCTCTGCAGGGAGAGAGGTACACATGAGGCCGCCGGGGGAGAATGATTCACCCGAGGGGTGTACCACCAACACTCAGCCTGGCGGTTTCACACATTGCCCCTCTGTTTGACACTTGTCATGTCAAGAGGAAGTGGTGTGTGTTGACCACTGAAAGTTGACTCTTAGCCCCCCTTTTCCCCTTCTCTATCAAGTCTAGCCGCCTCTTCGTCACGAAATGGGTGACTAACCCTAAGTGTGAACAGCTCATTTCCAATTTCTTCGCCCCTCCACCCTACAGCTTCGAAATGAAATGGGTGTTAACAACTAGCACCTACAGTTTTTCTGACCACTGAACTGTAGCTGAGCTGGGAAGAGATGATGACATTGCTGCAAGATATCATCTGACAAATGCTAGTGAGTAGCTTTACAGGGGCTGTGTCAGAACTCTGCATACTGCACACTGCGGCACGCTATGAGGTGACATCACAAAAAGCATTTGTGACATAATTATTACTCTCATAGCTCATTTTACAGCTTTCATTCTTACAAGTATATAATAATACATTATTTGTATACATTAATTATTATTTAGATTTGTACTAATTTTTTTAATGAATGAATAATTGTCTTTGGAATGCTATGTGTCTGTCAGACTTTAACATTTGGGAGGGTGAGCTCTAGCTTTCGTTCTTGTCAATGCCTCAAGCCCTCGAAACAAGCTGTGCGAGACTCACCAACCCTCTCTGACCACAATAATCTCTCTCTGTCTCTGTCTTTCTTTTCTTTTTTTAAGATGGCTCATTCTCTCCTGTCATGGGAATATAAGCGAAACAGACAGAGAGTGTCACAGAGGAGTGTTCAGTACGTAGAGGCATCTTTCCCATATTATGGTCATGGGGGATTTAAAGAAAGCCTCAACCCACTACCCCCACCATTTTGTGACTTGAGTGGGGAGAGGTATAGACTCAGTTACCAAACATGTAGGCGACACATGCATGATCGCTGACCTCCGTAGTCCCTTGTGACAAGAATGATGATTCATTTTGTCCCTCAAAGCAAGAATAATAGTTTGACCATAAAAAAGAAGGCATATTTTATTTTTGTGCAGATCTACGTTTAAAAAGGTCAAATATAAATGGATATACACTTACTTGAAAGAAAAAAATATCAAGTATAGTATAGATATTATATAATATGACATTTACTCTTTTGACTTACAGTAATAAACTAGAATGCGTTTCGTGAACGAACTGCGAGAGTGTGCTTGCTCTGTGACAGAGAGAACAAGTGCCTATGAATTAACATGTATTTACATCTACTCAATCAGTGTAGTGGGGCCTTCTTCCAATATATTTTAGCAAGCAACCAAGCTCAACCATTATATTTTGGCTCCACTGACGTTTAGACATATGAGGGTATCTCAGAGTTTCGTTATACTGACTTACTGAGCTAAGTGAATTGTTGAAATTGCTATCTTGGTAAAAGGAAACATCTCTGCAACAATATTAGAATGAATGCGGTTACATAGCCAGCTTTACTTAAAGTTTATTGTAAGATAGGCCTATATGTTAGACTTAATGCAGTTAGAGTTAGTCTGTAGGTGTAGTATCAAACGTAAGCAACACTTTTACTGTATAGATAGAGAGCACGTGTATCACATTGGTTTATAGTCTGTCAAATTAGTTCTAGTTATTGGTGTTCGTTGCCATACAAAGTTAGTCTTCTCTTATAAGCCTAGGTAGTACATCTGATTAGAGCTAGCAACCATGAATTGCAGATTAAGGGGTCCCCTATCTCAGTGTTCATTTTGGCAGCTATTTTTAGATTCAGTCTTAAGACAAAAATGCATATTAGTTTTAGTCACATTTAGTCATAGTTATCCTTCTTAGTTTCAGTCTAGTTTTCGAAAACTCATTACAATTTAGTCTAGTTTTAGGCACATTTAAAATTCCATATTATAGCCACATTAAACTCATTCCCTTCCCTTCTCAGGCCCAGGGACCTCCTGTGTTGTGTCAACTGCATAGTAGTCTAGCTTGCAGTACTTACATTGTGGATGCAATTAGTCTCCAAGATACAGGTCTCATGCCTACAGCTGAATTCGAATTTGTTTGTAATAAATAATCGAATGTGATGATGAAGTACGGTACGCAGCGTCTTAACTGAAGCTCAACTCAACTTTTACAGCAGCTAGCTTGCCGCTAACGCTAACTGAAAACACATCGGAACACAGTGGCTAGCTAGGTAGCTAGCTGCTAATAAGTAACATATATAAGTAACACATCAGCAGTAATGAATCAAGTGTACTGATATTAAATGTACTACTAAATGTACTACTTACATGCCATTCTTAAATTAAAGCCAGTGACATGATGGTTAACGATTAGCGAGTTAACGATGGATACCGACAATTAGCATACCTAGCTAGGTAGCATTACCATTGGATTTCAATGGCAGTTATGCTAGCTCTGGCTATCCAGTCAAAGGAGCCTTGTTTCTGGACACGTATCACTTGACGAGCGAGGGCAATACAGTCATCTGGAAAGTTTAAAATGATACTAAACGAAGGGAAATCTACTGTATGGAGAATTTTCTGCTCAGTAGACAATGCAGATTCTAATTAGGCTGGTGGATATGTCCAATGTAAGAAGTGTGAAGTTTTAATGAAATATGATTGATGCAACTGTCGTTCTCCATAACAACTTGGATTAACCTGGATGGCTGGATGAAGTTTCAGACCGAACGTCAAAGATCTTCAATGGTAAGACTTGTCGGTTGTGCCTCTGTTGGTGTCTCGTAAAACGTGAATTTTATTAAAGCATAGCGTGTGTATTGTGTAGCTATTTCATTCCGAGATTGCAGGGGAGTGAAATGCTCCGCTCTGCTGCTGGTATACAGACAGCCGGAAAGGTTAACAAACGGAATGAAATAGCTACACATTACACACGCTATGCCTTAATAAAACCCACGTTACTCACATACTGGTTAACACTGTTAGAGCGGGTGTATAAACTGTACCTGAAACTGTTGCCACTACATTCGTTTTAATATTTTGCACTCTCTATCTAACCACTTCTGGCATTCAAGAGAGCTTCTCCTATGTCAACTGATCTAATGTCAGTTGGCTAGAGTGCGTGACGTCACAATGGCTCAACCTTCCCCATGTTAGTCAATGAGAGAAAAAGGGGATGAAAAAGAGGGATAAAAAAGGAGTGGCAAAGAGTATCGCCACGAAAAGTCATAGCAACCTGCACCGGATCGGGCCGGACATTTTGGTGTTTGAATGGCGTCTCTAGCTCAAACGGGCGAGGAGGAGTTAGCTGCAAGAAAAACGGGGAGAATAAATAAATAAACTAGAATGCGTTTCGTGAACGAACTGCGAGAGTGTGCTTGCTCTGTGACAGAGAGAACAAGTGCCTATGAATTAACATGTATTTACATCTACTCAATCAGTGTATTGGGGCCTTCTTCCAATATATTTTAGAAAGAAACCAAGCTCAACCATTATTTTTTGGCTCCACTGACGTTTAGACATATGAGGGCATCTCAGAGTTTCGTTATACTGACTTACTGAGTTAAGTTAATTGTTGAAATTGCTATCTTGGTAAAAGGAAACATCTCTGCAACAATATTGGAAAGAATGCGGTTACATAGCCAGCTTTACTTAAAGTTTATTGTAAGATAGGCCTTTATGTTAGACTTAATGCAGTTAGAGTTAGACTGTAGGTCTAGTATCAAACGTAAGCAACACTTTTACTGTATAGATAGAGAGCACGTGTATCACATTGGTTTATAGTCTGTCAAATTAGTTCTAGTTATTGGTGTTCGTTGGCATAAAAAGTTAGTCTTCTCTTATAAGCCTAGGTAGTACATCTGATTAGAGCTAGCAACCATGAATTGCAGATTAAGGGGTCCCCTATCTCAGTGTTCATTTTGGCAGCTATTTTTAGATTCAGTCTTAAGACAAAAATGCATATTAGTTTTAGTCACATTTAGTCATAGTTATCCTTCTTAGTTTCAGTCTAGTTTTCGAAAACTCATTACAATTTAGTCTAGTTTTAGGCACATTTAAAATTCCATATTATGTAGTAACCTGACCAAAGACACGGACAACGGAGAACGATGTATCAACATGTAGCTTTATGTAGAATCTTAGAAGTGTCGCCATACAGAGTAGCCACAGGTCTTTTTACTCGTGCATTCACAGAACAAAGGAAATGCATTGTAGCTGCCAAATGTGAGGACCCTGCCTGATGTGAGTCCGCCAATAGGATGTCTAGAGTCCGCCGCTGCCTGATGTGAGTCCGCATGCGCAAACACAAACGGTTTACGGCAGAAGGCTCAGGAGCAAACTATCCAAGACGTGCATTCTCATACATGGTTTAATATCAACGTATCTGGCTTCTCTTAACGCATAATGTAGGTTTATTTAACGTAGTGTTTTATAATTTTGTCAACGGTTTACAGCATAAGGCTCAGTGTCAACATATGGGGCTATGTTGTATTACTGTTACTAGTAGGCTAATGAATGCACTGCTTAACTAATAATTCAATAAACATGAAGCTTAACATCATAAACCTTGGTGGATTTCAAACGTAAACAAATGCGCTTGTCATTCCACTTCATGCTGTAGCCTACACCACCAGCATTACCTGGCTCGTTGTACTACAATAGTGTCGCAAAGTTTGCGCATGCGGCCTCACATCAGGCAGGTCCTCACATTTGGCAGCTACATGCATAATGCCAGTGTCACTTTATAGTAGAGCCCCGCCTGGTGGTACAACAGAGAACTACTATCTTAAACATTACAACAGTTTTAGTCACATTTAGTCATAGTTATCCTTCTTAGTTTCAGTCTAGTTTTCGAAAACTCATTACAATTTAGTCTAGTTTTAGGCACATTTAAAATTCCATATTATAGCTACATTAAACTCCTTCCCTTCCCTTCTCAGGCCCAGGGACCTCCTGTGTTGTGTCAACTGCATAGTAGTCTAGCTTGCAGTACTTAAATTGTGGATGCAATTAGTCTCCAAGATACAGATCTCATGCCTACAGCTGAATTCGAATTTGTTTGTAATAAATAATCGAATGTGATGATGAAGTACGGTACGCAGCGTCTTAACTGAAGCTCAACTCAACTATTCCAGCAGCTAGCTTGCCGCTAACGCTAACGCTAACTGAAAACACATCGGAACACATAGTGGCTAGCTAGGTAGCTAGCTGCTGATAAGTAACATATATAAGTAACACATCAGAAGTAATGAATCAAGTGTACTGATATTAAATGTACTACTAACATGCCATTCTTAAATTAAAGCCAGTGACATGATGGTTAACGATTAACGAGTTAACGATGGATGCCGACAATTAGCATACCTAGCTAGGTAGCATTACCATTGGATTTCAATGGCAGTTATGCTAGCTCTGGCTATCCAGTCAAAGGAGCCTTGTTTCTGGACACGTATCACTTGACGAGCGGGGACAATACAGTCATCTGGAAAGTTTAAAATGATACTAAACGAAGGGAAATCTACTGTATGGAGATATTTCTGCTCAGTAGACAATGCAGATTCTAATTAGGCTGGTGGATATGTCCAATGTAAGAAGTGTGAAGTTTTAATGAAATATGATTGATGCAACTGTCGTTCTCCACAACAACTTGGATTAACCTGGATGGCTGTAGTTTCAGAACGAACGTCAATGGTAAGACTTGCCGGTTGTGCCTCTGTTGGTGTCTCGTAAAAGGTGAGTTTTATTAAAGCATAGCGTGTGTATTGTGTAGCTATTTCATTCCGAGATGGCATGGGAGTAAAATACTCCGCTCTGCTGCTGGTATACAGACAGCCGGAAAGGTTAACAAACGGAATGAAATAGCTACACATTACACACGCTATGCCTTAATAAAACCCACGTTACTCATATACTGGTTAACACTGTTAGAGCGGGTGTATAAACTGTACCTGAAACTGTTGCCACTTGCCACTACATTCGTTTTAATATTTTGCACTCTATCTAACCACTTATGGCATTTAAGAGAGCTTCGCCTTCTTCTATCTCAACTGATCTAATTTCAGTTGGCTAGAGCGTGTGACGTCACAATGGCTCAACCTTCCACCATGTTAGTCAATGAGAGAAAAAGGGGATGAAAAAGAGGGATAAAAAAGGAGTGGCAAGGGGTACCGCCACGAAAAGTCATAGCAGCTTGCACCGGATCGGGCCGGACGTTTTGGTGTTTGAATGGCGTCTCTAGCTCAATCGGGCGAGGAGTAGTTAGCTGCAAGAAAAACGTACGGAATAAATAAATAAATAAACTAGAATGCGTTTCGTGAACGAACTGCGAGAGTGTGCTTGCTCTGCAGTGCAGTGGCCGAGTGCGCATATGTTGTTGAGGGGCCTCACAGACTGATATCTGAGAACAAAATCTGTATAGTACTGTGTTTTCTGTGGTCATAGTCATAATAGTTCCAGAGTTTCGTTATACTGACTTACTGAGCTAAGTGAATTATTGAAATTGTTATCTTAGTAAAAGGAAACATCTCTGCAACAATATTGGAATGAATGCGGTTACATAGTCAGCTTTACTTAAAGTGTATTGTAAGATATAGCTTGTTAGACTTAATGCACTAAGAGTTAGACTGTAGGTCTAGTATCTAACGTAAGCAACACTTTTACTGTATAGATAGAGAGCACGTGTATCACATTGGTTTATAGTCTGTCAAATTAGTTGTAGTTATTGGTGTTCGTTGGCATAAAAAGTTAGTCTTCTCTTATAAGCCTATAGTACATCTGATTAGAGCTAGCAACCATGAAAAACCTCTTCTGAAACTAAGAAGGATAACTATGACTAAATGTGACTAAAACTAATATGCATTTTTGTCTTAAGACTGAATCTAAAATAGCTGCCAAAATTAATACATCTCAGTGTTCATTTTGGCAGCTATTTTAGATTCAGCAGCTATTTTAGATTCAGTGCATATTAGTTTTAGTCACATTTAGTCATAGTTATCCTTCTTAGTTTCAGTCTAGTTTTCGAAAACTGAGCACACTACAACAGCTACGATGTGTCCAGGTACATCTTCAAACGTTTTTCAGTTAACCTAATGATTCAAGGTCTCTCATGAATCATTACTCCCAGGACACGGGTTAATGTTAACTCACGCTATCGGCCACAAGTTAACCATTCTTTCAGTATAAGCAACTTTTGCATAGCCCCGCACAGCTAGGATAGCTCACGTTACCGTAGTAGGAATACAAGCATTAGAGCACTATATCCACACAACTAAATTCATGAATTACTTCACAGGTTTACTTAACAACTTGAATTAAGGAAAATGATCCCCCGTTACGGCTAGCTGAAACTGCCAGTGGATACTCCCGTTACGTAGTGTTAGTTAGCCTTTAGCCCCGTACTCAGATGTTACAGCTGCTTAACACAGCTAGGATAGCTAACGTTACCGTAGTGGGAATACAAGCTTTAGCTCACTATATCCACACAACTAAATTCATGAAATACTTCAAAGGTTTACTTCACAACTTGAATTAAGGAAAATGGCGTCTCCAACGTTAACGTAACGTTAATTTATATGTTAGCTGCTACCATTAAAATTTCAGTCAGTAGGCTACACTGAAAATGCTGCCATTCAACTCACCTTAACGAAGTGGAAATACGGTAGCTAGGTTAGAAACTGTAGTTACTCTTATTCTTTCTCGAAGTTGAATTGAGAGGGACAGAGAAATACGGTTCCTCTTATTCTTTTTCAAAGTTGAATTGAGAGGGACAGAGAAAATGCGGTTCCTTGGTTTTGGCGGTGTCAGTGAGAAGCACAGCTGCAAGCCAGTTTAATGACCCTATTATGACGTCACAATGGCAGAGACCTCTGCCATGCAAGTCTATGGAGAAAAAAGGGGATGAAAAAGAGGGATAAAAAAGGAGTGACATGGGGTACCGCCACGAAAAGTCATAGCAGCTTGCACCGGATCGGGCCGGACGTTTTGGTGTTTGAATGGCGTCTCTAGCTCAATCGGGCGAGGAGTAGTTAGCTGCAAGAAAAACGTACGGAATAAATAAATAAATAAAGAAATAAAGAAAACTTGACGATAACAATACTGTGCTTCCCTTCGGGCAAGCACACTAATAAAGAAAACTTGACGATAACAATACTGTGCTTCCCTTCGGGCAAGCACACTAATAAACTAGAATGCGTTTCGTGAACGAACTGCGAGAGTGTGCTTGCTCTGTGACAGAGAGAACAAGTGCCTATGAATTAACATGTATTTACATCTACTCAATCAGTGTAGTGGGGCCTTCTTCCAATATATTTTAGCAAGCAACCAAGCTCAACCATTATATTTTGGCTCCACTGACGTTTAGACATATGAGGGTATCTCAGAGTTTCGTTATACTGACTTACTGAGCTAAGTGAATTGTTGAAATTGCTATCTTGGTAAAAGGAAACATCTCTGCAACAATATTAGAATGAATGCGGTTACATAGCCAGCTTTACTTAAAGTTTATTGTAAGATAGGCCTATATGTTAGACTTAATGCAGTTAGAGTTAGTCTGTAGGTGTAGTATCAAACGTAAGCAACACTTTTACTGTATAGATAGAGAGCACGTGTATCACATTGGTTTATAGTCTGTCAAATTAGTTCTAGTTATTGGTGTTCGTTGCCATACAAAGTTAGTCTTCTCTTATAAGCCTAGGTAGTACATCTGATTAGAGCTAGCAACCATGAATTGCAGATTAAGGGGTCCCCTATCTCAGTGTTCATTTTGGCAGCTATTTTTAGATTCAGTCTTAAGACAAAAATGCATATTAGTTTTAGTCACATTTAGTCATAGTTATCCTTCTTAGTTTCAGTCTAGTTTTCGAAAACTCATTACAATTTAGTCTAGTTTTAGGCACATTTAAAATTCCATATTATAGCCACATTAAACTCATTCCCTTCCCTTCTCAGGCCCAGGGACCTCCTGTGTTGTGTCAACTGCATAGTAGTCTAGCTTGCAGTACTTACATTGTGGATGCAATTAGTCTCCAAGATACAGGTCTCATGCCTACAGCTGAATTCGAATTTGTTTGTAATAAATAATCGAATGTGATGATGAAGTACGGTACGCAGCGTCTTAACTGAAGCTCAACTCAACTTTTACAGCAGCTAGCTTGCCGCTAACGCTAACTGAAAACACATCGGAACACAGTGGCTAGCTAGGTAGCTAGCTGCTAATAAGTAACATATATAAGTAACACATCAGCAGTAATGAATCAAGTGTACTGATATTAAATGTACTACTAACATGCCATTCTTAAATTAAAGCCAGTGACATGATGGTTAACGATTAGCGAGTTAACGATGGATACCGACAATTAGCATACCTAGCTAGGTAGCATTACCATTGGATTTCAATGGCAGTTATGCTAGCTCTGGCTATCCAGTCAAAGGAGCCTTGTTTCTGGACACGTATCACTTGACGAGCGAGGGCAATACAGTCATCTGGAAAGTTTAAAATGATACTAAACGAAGGGAAATCTACTGTATGGAGAATTTTCTGCTCAGTAGACAATGCAGATTCTAATTAGGCTGGTGGATATGTCCAATGTAAGAAGTGTGAAGTTTTAATGAAATGTGATTGATGCAACTGTCGTTCTCCATAACAACTTGGATTAACCTGGATGGCTGGATGAAGTTTCAGACCGAACGTCAAAGATCTTCAATGGTAAGACTTGTCGGTTGTGCCTCTGTTGGTGTCTCGTAAAACGTGAATTTTATTAAAGCATAGCGTGTGTATTGTGTAGCTATTTCATTCCGAGATTGCAGGGGAGTGAAATGCTCCGCTCTGCTGCTGGTATACAGACAGCCGGAAAGGTTAACAAACGGAATGAAATAGCTACACATTACACACGCTATGCCTTAATAAAACCCACGTTACTCACATACTGGTTAACACTGTTAGAGCGGGTGTATAAACTGTACCTGAAACTGTTGCCACTACATTCGTTTTAATTTTGCACTCTCTATCTAACCACTTCTGGCATTTAAGAGAGCTTCTCCTATGTCAACTGATCTAATGTCAGTTGGCTAGAGTGCGTGACGTCACAATGGCTCAACCTTCCCCATGTTAGTCAATGAGAGAAAAAGGGGATGAAAAAGAGGGATAAAAAAGGAGTGGCAAAGAGTATCGCCACGAAAAGTCATAGCAACCTGCACCGGATCGGGCCGGACATTTTGGTGTTTGAATGGCGTCTCTAGCTCAAACGGGCGAGGAGGAGTTAGCTGCAAGAAAAACGGGGAGAATAAATAAATAAAGAAAACTTGACGATAACAATACTGTGCTTCCCTTCGGGCAAGCACACTAACTAGAAAATGCATTTCCTGAAGGAAATACCAGTGCATGAAATGCAAAGGTTAAGAAAGGAAGAAGAAAAGAAAGAAGAGTGAAAGAAGGAAAGAAGAAAGGAAAGAAGAGTGGAAGAAGGAAAGACAAAAGGAAAGAAGAGTGAAGAAAGGAGAGAAGAGTGGAAGAAGGAAAGAAGAAAGGAAAGAAGAGTGAAAGAAGGAAAGAAGAAAAGAAAAAAGAGTGAAGAAAGGAAAGAAGAGTGGAAGAAGGAAAGAAGAAAAGAAAAAAGAGTGAAATAATGAAAGAAGAGTGGAAGAAGGAAATAAGAAAAGAAAGAAGAGTGAAAGAAGGAAAGAATAAAGGAAAGAAGAGTGTAAGAAGGAAAGAAGAGTGAAGAAAGGAAAGAAGAGTGAAGAAAGGAAAGAAAAGTGGAAGAAGGAAAGAAGAGTGGATGAAGGAAAAAAGAAAGGCAAGAAGAGTGGAAGAAGGAAAGAAAAATGGAAGAAGAAAATAAGAAAGGAAAGAAGAGTGGAAGAAGGAAAGAAGAGTGAACAAGAGTGGCTCTGGATGAAGAGATAAAGAGAGAGTGAAAATATTGAAAAAAGGAGATAAAAATGGAGTGAAGAAGAGAGATTGAGGGTGAGAGAAAGTTGACTGAGAGAGAAAGATGGAGAGATGGAGAGAAAAAAGTAGAGAATGGATAGTGTCTTAATGTTCCTAGTTACAGTTAAATTGAGAGGGACAGAGAGAGAGGAGGTTCCTTTGATTTGGCACAGGTGTCAGTAAAGCACAGGTGCAAGCCAGTTTAAAGACCCTATTATGATGTCATAATGGCCCAATGTAAGTCAATGGGAGAAATTTATATTCGTTTTTCTTTAATATCTTAAAAAGTATAAAGTTTAGAAAAGTGAAAAATACATAGCATAAGTGTCGTTTACAAGACCTACGCGACAAAGTTTGAATGAAGTTTCTACGTTAAGCGGTTCGGGCTGAATTAATCGCAGAAAAAGGTAACAAGAATAAGAAGAAGAAGAAGAAGAAGCCTAGGAATAACAATACAGGGCATTTCATGCACTGTAATTAGTGCTTTGACACTGAATATTGAATATCTTGATGTGAAAGAGAGCTCTCTTTTAAAGGCACCCAGTGCAACTTTATGTAAACATTCAATGAAAAATAAACATTCAATTTCTAGTCTTTTTTGCAAGTAGTAAGTTTCAACTAGAAAATGCATTTCCTGAAGGAAATACCAGTGCATGAAATGCAAAGGTTAAGAAAGGAAGAAGAAAAGAAAGAAGAGTGAAAGAAGGAAAGAAGAAAGGAAAGAAGAGTGGAAGAAGGAAAGAAGAGTGAAGAAAGGAAAGAAAAGTGGAAGAAGGAAAGAAGAGTGGATGAAGGAAAAAAGAAAGGCAAGAAGAGTGGAAGAAGGAAAGACAAAAGGAAAGAAGAGTGAAGAAAGGAGAGAAGAGTGGAAGAGGGAAAGAAGAAAGGAAAGAAGAGTGAAAGAAGGAAAGAAGAAAAGAAAGAAGAGTGAAGAAAGGAAAGAAGAGTGGAAGAAGGAAAGAAGAAAAGAAAGAAGAGTGAAATAATGAAAGAAGAAAGGAAAGAAGAGTGAAGGAAGGAAAGAAGAGTGGAAGAAGGAAATAAGGAAAGAAAGAAGAGTGACAGAAGGAAAGAAGAAAGGAAAGAAGAGTGTAAGAAGGAAAGAAGAGTGAAGAAAGGAAAGAAAAGTGGAAGAAGGAAAGAAGAGTGGATGAAGGAAAAAAGAAAGGCAAGAAGAGTGGAAGAAGGAAAGAAAAATGGAAGAAGAAAATAAGAAAGGAAAGAAGAGTGGAAGAAGGAAAGAAGAGTGAACAAGAGTGGCTCTGGATGAAGAGATAAAGAGAGAGTGAAAATATTGAAAAAAGGAGATAAAAATGGAGTGAAGAAGAGAGATTGAGTGTGAGAGAAAGTTGACAGAGAGAAAGATGGAGAGATGGAGAGAAAAAAAATAGAGAATGGATGGTGTCTTAATGTTCCTAGTTACAGTTAAATTGAGAGGGACAGAGAGAGAAGAGGTTCTTTGGATTTGGCACAGGTGTCAGTGAAGCATACTAAGGCAGAAGGCAGTAACTTCTATGTTAAAGCTCAGTGGTATGATAACAATGGAATAATGACCCTATTAATTAATCAGTAGTAATACTATTTCATTTATCACAATTACCAATACAATGATTATCACACACACACACACACACACACACACACACACACACACACACACACACACACACACACCATTGAATTATCACATTAAGCACATAAAACAATGAACTTGAATTGTCACATGAAACACATAAAACATCTATGTCAGTCCATTGGGTGTGTGTGTGTGTGTGTGTGTGTGTGTGTGTGTGTGTGTGTGTGTGTGTGTGTGTGTGTGTGTGTGAGACTGAGAGAGAGAGAGAGAGAGAGAGAGAGAGAGAGAGAGAGAGAGAGAGAGAGAACGATAGAGAATGAGGCCCATTTTCCCCCTCCACATGCCCCCGCTCGCCAAGCGAAGTTACCCGATTTAGATGCACCTTTTTCGGACTAGCCACAGGCACTGGGTGGGGGAATAGCCCGATAGCTTAGCATATCTGCCATGCAATTCTAATGGTAATGCTACCTAGCTTGGTATGCTAACTGTCGGTAGCCTATACATCGTGAAATCAACCAAAATACTGATGTCACTGGCTTTAATTTGATAATGGCATGTTAGTAGTACATTTAATATCAGTACATTTGTTTAATTACTGCTGATATTTTACAAATACGTCAAAAACTCATTTTTGACCAAACTTGAAGTTACGGTCTTTTGCCTTAGCACGGCAGAGAGTAAAGCACAGGTGCAAGCCAGTTTAAAGACCCTATTATGATGTCATAATGGCCCAATGTAAGTCAATGGGAGAAATTTATATTCGTTTTTCTTTAATATCTTAAAAAGTATAAAGTTTAGAAAAGTGAAAAATACATAGCATAAGTGTCGTTTGCAAGACCTACGCGACAAAGTTTGAATGAAGTTTCTACGTTAAGCGGTTCGGGCTGAATTAATCGCAGAAAAAGGTAACAAGAATAAGAAGAAGAAGAAGCCTAGGAATAACAATACAGGGCATTTCATGCACTGTAACTAGAATGCGTTTCGTGAACGAACTGCGAGAGTGTGCTTGCTCTGTGACAGAGAGAACAAGTGCCTATGAATTAACATGTATTTACATCTACTCAATCAGTGTAGTGGGGCCTTCTTCCAATATATTTTAGCAAGCAACCAAGCTCAACCATTATATTTTGGCTCCACTGACGTTTAGACATATGAGGGTATCTCAGAGTTTCGTTATACTGACTTACTGAGCTAAGTGAATTGTTGAAATTGCTATCTTGGTAAAAGGAAACATCTCTGCAACAATATTAGAATGAATGCGGTTACATAGCCAGCTTTACTTAAAGTTTATTGTAAGATAGGCCTATATGTTAGACTTAATGCAGTTAGAGTTAGTCTGTAGGTGTAGTATCAAACGTAAGCAACACTTTTACTGTATAGATAGAGAGCACGTGTATCACATTGGTTTATAGTCTGTCAAATTAGTTCGAGTTATTGGTGTTCGTTGCCATACAAAGCAGGGGCGCAGATAGGTTTTTGAAAGTGGGGGGGACGATTGTAAAAATGTATTTAAAAAAAAAAAATGTACTGTGTCTGGCAAGATAACAAGCCAACTCATTAAAATTCAACGGCGCTCAATAGGTGGCTATACTAAACGCCAACACTGATTCACCTTAAATTGAATACATTGCGCCAGTCTAAATGATTTTATATTAACCACGTCCAGTTCAGCTAATATCAGTCACGATATCTGACAGAGTGTTAGTAATTAAAATTACTGTTCATAGTAAATTGATCACGTTAGCGCCACTGCAGTGGCATTTGTCTAGCTCTAAAGTTCGTTTTTTCTCATGATTCAACCTGTAACAACTTACACGCACCATTAGGATTGGCATTGGTACAATCAAATAGGCCTAACTTTACACATTTCCGAAAGACCCCCGACAACTCCAGAAAGTTGCAATTGCCGAAAAATGGATAATAAATAATGAATGTCGAGTCCCCCTTCCCCCTTGGGAAATTGGCACCTCTCTTCACGCTATTTTCAATGACCGTCTCTTCTCTTTTTTTCTTCCACGGCGACATTACTCTGAACAGACAACCAAAAAAATGCAAAGTGGGTTTGTATGGCTTCATCATGCATGTGTCGGTTGGTTGTGGGATCCTGAATTAAGAGCTGTCCCACTGATGCCTCTGGGTAACAATGGAAACCAGGCTCGAGACGTAAACGCCAGACAGACCGGTTACTTTTAGATTAGAATCTCTGGCGACGCAGGCAGCTTGCCCAGCTCAACAAAATGATTGTCCGTCTTTGATCTGACTGTTTTATGAGAGTTGTTGCAAAGCAGTAAATAAGAACTAGTCTTTTGATTTTCTGTGAGTTTAGCCTAATGCAAAGACAAACGCATTCTTTTTTTCAAATAAAAGTGAGGGGGACGGATTGAATGTCATTCGAATGTGTGTACGTCAGAACCCCCCTGACGTACACGCTATCTGCGCCCATGATACAAAGTTAGTCTTCTCTTATAAGCCTAGGTAGTACATCTGATTAGAGCTAGCAACCATGCATTGCAGATTAAGGGGTCCCCTATCTCAGTGTTCATTTTGGCAGCTATTTTTAGATTCAGTCTTAAGACAAAAATGCATATTAGTTTTAGTCACATTTAGTCATAGTTATCCTTCTTAGTTTCAGTCTAGTTTTCGAAAACTCATTACAATTTAGTCTAGTTTTAGGCACATTTAAAATTCCATATTATAGCCACATTAAACTCATTCCCTTCCCTTCTCAGGCCCAGGGACCTCCTGTGTTGTGTCAACTGCATAGTAGTCTAGCTTGCAGTACTTACATTGTGGATGCAATTAGTCTCCAAGATACAGATCTCATGCCTACAGCTGAATTCGAATTTGTTTGTAATAAATAATCGAATGTGATGATGAAGTACGGTACGCAGCGTCTTAACTGAAGCTCAACTCAACTATACAGCAGCTAGCTTGCCGCTAACGCTAACTGAAAACACATCGGAACACAGTGGCTAGCTAGGTAGCTAGCTGCTAATAAGTAACATATATAAGTAACACATCAGCAGTAATGAATCAAGTGTACTGATATTAAATGTACTACTAAATGTACTACTAACATGCCATTCTTAAATTAAAGCCAGTGACATGATGGTTAACGATTAACGAGTTAACGATGGATACCGACAATTAGCATACCTAGCTAGGTAGCATTACCATTGGATTTCAATGGCAGTTATGCTAGCTCTGGCTATCCAGTCAAAGGAGCCTTGTTTCTGGACACGTATCACTTGACGAGCGAGGGCAATACAGTCATCTGGAAAGTTTAAAATGATACTAAACGAAGGGAAATCTACTGTATGGAGAATTTTCTGCTCAGTAGACAATGCAGATTCTAATTAGGCTGGTGGATATGTCCACTGTAAGAAGTGTGAAGTTTTAATGAAATATGATTGATGCAACTGTCGTTCTCCATAACAACTTGGATTAACCTGGATGGCTGGATGAAGTTTCAGACCGAACGTCAAAGATCTTCAATGGTAAGACTTGTCGGTTGTGCCTCTGTTGGTGTCTCGTAAAACGTGAATTTTATTAAAGCATAGCGTGTGTATTGTGTAGCTATTTCATTCCGAGATTGCAGGGGAGTGAAATGCTCCGCTCTGCTGCTGGTATACAGACAGCCGGAAAGGTTAACAAACGGAATGAAATAGCTACACATTACACACGCTATGCCTTAATAAAACCCACGTTACTCACATACTGGTTAACACTGTTAGAGCGGGTGTATAAACTGTACCTGAAACTGTTGCCACTACATTCGTTTTAATATTTTGCACTCTCTATCTAACCACTTCTGGCATTTAAGAGAGCTTCTCCTATGTCAACTGATCTAATGTCAGTTGGCTAGAGTGCGTGACGTCACAATGGCTCAACCTTCCCCATGTTAGTCAATGAGAGAAAAAGGGGATGAAAAAGAGGGATAAAAAAGGAGTGGCAAAGAGTATCGCCACGAAAAGTCATAGCAACCTGCACCGGATCGGGCCGGACGTTTTGGTGTTTGAATGGCGTCTCTAGCTCAAACGGGCGAGGAGGAGTTAGCTGCAAGAAAAACGGGGAGAATAAACTAGAATGCGTTTCGTGAACGAACTGCGAGAGTGTGCTTGCTCTGTGACAGAGAGAACAAGTGCCTATGAATTAACATGTATTTACATCTACTCAATCAGTGTAGTGGGGCCTTCTTCCAATATATTTTAGCAAGCAACCAAGCTCAACCATTATATTTTGGCTCCACTGACGTTTAGACATATGAGGGTATCTCAGAGTTTCGTTATACTGACTTACTGAGCTAAGTGAATTGTTGAAATTGCTATCTTGGTAAAAGGAAACATCTCTGCAACAATATTAGAATGAATGCGGTTACATAGCCAGCTTTACTTAAAGTTTATTGTAAGATAGGCCTATATGTTAGACTTAATGCAGTTAGAGTTAGTCTGTAGGTGTAGTATCAAACGTAAGCAACACTTTTACTGTATAGATAGAGAGCACGTGTATCACATTGGTTTATAGTCTGTCAAATTAGTTCTAGTTATTGGTGTTCGTTGCCATACAAAGTTAGTCTTCTCTTATAAGCCTAGGTAGTACATCTGATTAGAGCTAGCAACCATGAATTGCAGATTAAGGGGTCCCCTATCTCAGTGTTCATTTTGGCAGCTATTTTTAGATTCAGTCTTAAGACAAAAATGCATATTAGTTTTAGTCACATTTAGTCATAGTTATCCTTCTTAGTTTCAGTCTAGTTTTCAAAAACTCATTACAATTTAGTCTAGTTTTAGGCACATTTAAAATTCCATATTATAGCCACATTAAACTCATTCCCTTCCCTTCTCAGGCCCAGGGACCTCCTGTGTTGTGTCAACTGCATAGTAGTCTAGCTTGCAGTACTTACATTGTGGATGCAATTAGTCTCCAAGATACAGATCTCATGCCTACAGCTGAATTCGAATTTGTTTGTAATAAATAATCGAATGTGATGATGAAGTACGGTACGCAGCGTCTTAACTGAAGCTCAACTCAACTATTACAGTAGCTAGCTTGCCGCTAACGCTAACTGAAAACACAGTGGCTAGCTAGGTAGCTAGCTGCTAATAAGTAACATATATAACTTATAAGTAACACATCAGCAGTAATGAATCAAGTGTACTGATATTAAATGTACTACTAAATGTACTACTAACATGCCATTCTTAAATTAAAGCCAGTGACATGATGGTTAACGATTAACGAGTTAACGATGGATACCGACAATTAGCATACCTAGCTAGGTAGCATTACCATTGGATTTCAATGGCAGTTATGCTAGCTCTGGCTATCCAGTCAAAGGAGCCTTGCTTCTGGACACGTATCACTTGACGAGCGAGGGCAATACAGTCATCTGGAAAGTTTAAAATGATACTAAACGAAGGGAAATCTACTGTATGGAGAATTTTCTGCTCAGTAGACAATGCAGATTCTAATTAGGCTGGTGGATATGTCCAATGTAAGAAGTGTGAAGTTTTAATGAAATATGATTGATGCAACTGTCGTTCTCCATAACAACTTGGATTAACCTGGATGGCTGGATGAAGTTTCAGACCGAACGTCAAAGATCTTCAATGGTAAGACTTGTCGGTTGTGCCTCTGTTGGTGTCTCGTAAAACGTGAATTTTATTAAAGCATAGCGTGTGTATTGTGTAGCTATTTCATTCCGAGATTGCAGGGGAGTGAAATGCTCCGCTCTGCTGCTGGTATACAGACAGCCGGAAAGGTTAACAAACGGAATGAAATAGCTACACATTACACACGCTATGCCTTAATAAAACCCACGTTACTCACATACTGGTTAACACTGTTAGAGCGGGTGTATAAACTGTACCTGAAACTGTTGCCACTACATTCGTTTTAATATTTTGCACTCTCTATCTAACCACTTCTGGCATTTAAGAGAGCTTCTCCTATGTCAACTGATCTAATGTCAGTTGGCTAGAGTGCGTGACGTCACAATGGCTCAACCTTCCCCATGTTAGTCAATGAGAGAAAAAGGGGATGAAAAAGAGGGATAAAAAAGGAGTGGCAAAGAGTATCGCCACGAAAAGTCATAGCAACCTGCACCGGATCGGGCCGGACATTTTGGTGTTTGAATGGCGTCTCTAGCTCAAACGGGCGAGGAGGAGTTAGCTGCAAGAAAAACGGGGAGAATAAATAAATAAATAAAGAAAACTTGACGATAACAATACTGTGCTTCCCTTCGGGCAAGCACACTAATAAATAAACTAGAATGCGTTTCGTGAACGAACTGCGAGAGTGTGCTTGCTCTGTGACAGAGAGAACAAGTGCCTATGAATTAACATGTATTTACATCTACTCAATCAGTGTATTGGGGCCTTCTTCCAATATATTTTAGAAAGAAACCAAGCTCAACCATTATTTTTTGGCTCCACTGACGTTTAGACATATGAGGGCATCTCAGAGTTTCGTTATACTGACTTACTGAGTTAAGTTAATTGTTGAAATTGCTATCTTGGTAAAAGGAAACATCTCTGCAACAATATTGGAAAGAATGCGGTTACATAGCCAGCTTTACTTAAAGTTTATTGTAAGATAGGCCTTTATGTTAGACTTAATGCAGTTAGAGTTAGACTGTAGGTCTAGTATCAAACGTAAGCAACACTTTTACTGTATAGATAGAGAGCACGTGTATCACATTGGTTTATAGTCTGTCAAATTAGTTCTAGTTATTGGTGTTCGTTGGCATAAAAAGTTAGTCTTCTCTTATAAGCCTAGGTAGTACATCTGATTAGAGCTAGCAACCATGAATTGCAGATTAAGGGGTCCCCTATCTCAGTGTTCATTTTGGCAGCTATTTTTAGATTCAGTCTTAAGACAAAAATGCATATTAGTTTTAGTCACATTTAGTCATAGTTATCCTTCTTAGTTTCAGTCTAGTTTTCGAAAACTCATTACAATTTAGTCTAGTTTTAGGCACATTTAAAATTCCATATTATGTAGTAACCTGACCAAAGACACGGACAACGGAGAACGATGTATCAACATGTAGCTTTATGTAGAATCTTAGAAGTGTCGCCATACAGAGTAGCCACAGGTCTTTTTACTCGTGCATTCACAGAACAAAGGAAATGCATTGTAGCTGCCAAATGTGAGGACCCTGCCTGATGTGAGTCCGCCAATAGGATGTCTAGAGTCCGCCGCTGCCTGATGTGAGTCCGCATGCGCAAACACAAACGGTTTACGGCAGAAGGCTCAGGAGCAAACTATCCAAGACGTGCATTCTCATACATGGTTTAATATCAACGTATCTGGCTTCTCTTAACGCATAATGTAGGTTTATTTAACGTAGTGTTTTATAATTTTGTCAACGGTTTACAGCATAAGGCTCAGTGTCAACATATGGGGCTATGTTGTATTACTGTTACTAGTAGGCTAATGAATGCACTGCTTAACTAATAATTCAATAAACATGAAGCTTAACATCATAAACCTTGGTGGATTTCAAACGTAAACAAATGCGCTTGTCATTCCACTTCATGCTGTAGCCTACACCACCAGCATTACCTGGCTCGTTGTACTACAATAGTGTCGCAAAGTTTGCGCATGCGGCCTCACATCAGGCAGGTCCTCACATTTGGCAGCTACATGCATAATGCCAGTGTCACTTTATAGTAGAGCCCCGCCTGGTGGTACAACAGAGAACTACTATCTTAAACATTACAACAGTTTTAGTCACATTTAGTCATAGTTATCCTTCTTAGTTTCAGTCTAGTTTTCGAAAACTCATTACAATTTAGTCTAGTTTTAGGCACATTTAAAATTCCATATTATAGCTACATTAAACTCCTTCCCTTCCCTTCTCAGGCCCAGGGACCTCCTGTGTTGTGTCAACTGCATAGTAGTCTAGCTTGCAGTACTTAAATTGTGGATGCAATTAGTCTCCAAGATACAGATCTCATGCCTACAGCTGAATTCGAATTTGTTTGTAATAAATAATCGAATGTGATGATGAAGTACGGTACGCAGCGTCTTAACTGAAGCTCAACTCAACTATTCCAGCAGCTAGCTTGCCGCTAACGCTAACGCTAACTGAAAACACATCGGAACACATAGTGGCTAGCTAGGTAGCTAGCTGCTGATAAGTAACATATATAAGTAACACATCAGAAGTAATGAATCAAGTGTACTGATATTAAATGTACTACTAACATGCCATTCTTAAATTAAAGCCAGTGACATGATGGTTAACGATTAACGAGTTAACGATGGATGCCGACAATTAGCATACCTAGCTAGGTAGCATTACCATTGGATTTCAATGGCAGTTATGCTAGCTCTGGCTATCCAGTCAAAGGAGCCTTGTTTCTGGACACGTATCACTTGACGAGCGGGGACAATACAGTCATCTGGAAAGTTTAAAATGATACTAAACGAAGGGAAATCTACTGTATGGAGATATTTCTGCTCAGTAGACAATGCAGATTCTAATTAGGCTGGTGGATATGTCCAATGTAAGAAGTGTGAAGTTTTAATGAAATATGATTGATGCAACTGTCGTTCTCCACAACAACTTGGATTAACCTGGATGGCTGTAGTTTCAGAACGAACGTCAATGGTAAGACTTGCCGGTTGTGCCTCTGTTGGTGTCTCGTAAAAGGTGAGTTTTATTAAAGCATAGCGTGTGTATTGTGTAGCTATTTCATTCCGAGATGGCATGGGAGTAAAATACTCCGCTCTGCTGCTGGTATACAGACAGCCGGAAAGGTTAACAAACGGAATGAAATAGCTACACATTACACACGCTATGCCTTAATAAAACCCACGTTACTCATATACTGGTTAACACTGTTAGAGCGGGTGTATAAACTGTACCTGAAACTGTTGCCACTTGCCACTACATTCGTTTTAATATTTTGCACTCTATCTAACCACTTATGGCATTTAAGAGAGCTTCGCCTTCTTCTATCTCAACTGATCTAATTTCAGTTGGCTAGAGCGTGTGACGTCACAATGGCTCAACCTTCCACCATGTTAGTCAATGAGAGAAAAAGGGGATGAAAAAGAGGGATAAAAAAGGAGTGGCAAGGGGTACCGCCACGAAAAGTCATAGCAGCTTGCACCGGATCGGGCCGGACGTTTTGGTGTTTGAATGGCGTCTCTAGCTCAATCGGGCGAGGAGTAGTTAGCTGCAAGAAAAACGTACGGAATAAATAAATAAATAAACTAGAATGCGTTTCGTGAACGAACTGCGAGAGTGTGCTTGCTCTGCAGTGCAGTGGCCGAGTGCGCATATGTTGTTGAGGGGCCTCACAGACTGATATCTGAGAACAAAATCTGTATAGTACTGTGTTTTCTGTGGTCATAGTCATAATAGTTCCAGAGTTTCGTTATACTGACTTACTGAGCTAAGTGAATTATTGAAATTGTTATCTTGGTAAAAGGAAACATCTCTGCAACAATATTGGAATGAATGCGGTTACATAGTCAGCTTTACTTAAAGTGTATTGTAAGATATAGCTTGTTAGACTTAATGCACTAAGAGTTAGACTGTAGGTCTAGTATCTAACGTAAGCAACACTTTTACTGTATAGATAGAGAGCACGTGTATCACATTGGTTTATAGTCTGTCAAATTAGTTGTAGTTATTGGTGTTCGTTGGCATAAAAAGTTAGTCTTCTCTTATAAGCCTATAGTACATCTGATTAGAGCTAGCAACCATGAAAAACCTCTTCTGAAACTAAGAAGGATAACTATGACTAAATGTGACTAAAACTAATATGCATTTTTGTCTTAAGACTGAATCTAAAATAGCTGCCAAAATTAATACATCTCAGTGTTCATTTTGGCAGCTATTTTAGATTCAGCAGCTATTTTAGATTCAGTGCATATTAGTTTTAGTCACATTTAGTCATAGTTATCCTTCTTAGTTTCAGTCTAGTTTTCGAAAACTGAGCACACTACAACAGCTACGATGTGTCCAGGTACATCTTCAAACGTTTTTCAGTTAACCTAATGATTCAAGGTCTCTCATGAATCATTACTCCCAGGACACGGGTTAATGTTAACTCACGCTATCGGCCACAAGTTAACCATTCTTTCAGTATAAGCAACTTTTGCATAGCCCCGCACAGCTAGGATAGCTCACGTTACCGTAGTAGGAATACAAGCATTAGAGCACTATATCCACACAACTAAATTCATGAATTACTTCACAGGTTTACTTAACAACTTGAATTAAGGAAAATGATCCCCCGTTACGGCTAGCTGAAACTGCCAGTGGATACTCCCGTTACGTAGTGTTAGTTAGCCTTTAGCCCCGTACTCAGATGTTACAGCTGCTTAACACAGCTAGGATAGCTAACGTTACCGTAGTGGGAATACAAGCTTTAGCTCACTATATCCACACAACTAAATTCATGAAATACTTCAAAGGTTTACTTCACAACTTGAATTAAGGAAAATGGCGTCTCCAACGTTAACGTAACGTTAATTTATATGTTAGCTGCTACCATTAAAATTTCAGTCAGTAGGCTACACTGAAAATGCTGCCATTCAACTCACCTTAACGAAGTGGAAATACGGTAGCTAGGTTAGAAACTGTAGTTACTCTTATTCTTTCTCGAAGTTGAATTGAGAGGGACAGAGAAATACGGTTCCTCTTATTCTTTTTCAAAGTTGAATTGAGAGGGACAGAGAAAATGCGGTTCCTTGGTTTTGGCGGTGTCAGTGAGAAGCACAGCTGCAAGCCAGTTTAATGACCCTATTATGACGTCACAATGGCAGAGACCTCTGCCATGCAAGTCTATGGAGAAAAAAGGGGATGAAAAAGAGGGATAAAAAAGGAGTGACATGGGGTACCGCCACGAAAAGTCATAGCAGCTTGCACCGGATCGGGCCGGACGTTTTGGTGTTTGAATGGCGTCTCTAGCTCAATCGGGCGAGGAGTAGTTAGCTGCAAGAAAAACGTACGGAATAAATAAATAAATAAAGAAATAAAGAAAACTTGACGATAACAATACTGTGCTTCCCTTCGGGCAAGCACACTAACTAGAATGCGTTTCGTGAACGAACTGCGAGAGTGTGCTTGCTCTGTGACAGAGAGAACAAGTGCCTATGAATTAACATGTATTTACATCTACTCAATCAGTGTATTGGGGCCTTCTTCCAATATATTTTAGAAAGAAACCAAGCTCAACCATTATTTTTTGGCTCCACTGACGTTTAGACATATGAGGGCATCTCAGAGTTTCGTTATACTGACTTACTGAGTTAAGTTAATTGTTGAAATTGCTATCTTGGTAAAAGGAAACATCTCTGCAACAATATTGGAAAGAATGCGGTTACATAGCCAGCTTTACTTAAAGTTTATTGTAAGATAGGCCTTTATGTTAGACTTAATGCAGTTAGAGTTAGACTGTAGGTCTAGTATCAAACGTAAGCAACACTTTTACTGTATAGATAGAGAGCACGTGTATCACATTGGTTTATAGTCTGTCAAATTAGTTCTAGTTATTGGTGTTCGTTGGCATAAAAAGTTAGTCTTCTCTTATAAGCCTAGGTAGTACATCTGATTAGAGCTAGCAACCATGAATTGCAGATTAAGGGGTCCCCTATCTCAGTGTTCATTTTGGCAGCTATTTTTAGATTCAGTCTTAAGACAAAAATGCATATTAGTTTTAGTCACATTTAGTCATAGTTATCCTTCTTAGTTTCAGTCTAGTTTTCGAAAACTCATTACAATTTAGTCTAGTTTTAGGCACATTTAAAATTCCATATTATGTAGTAACCTGACCAAAGACACGGACAACGGAGAACGATGTATCAACATGTAGCTTTATGTAGAATCTTAGAAGTGTCGCCATACAGAGTAGCCACAGGTCTTTTTACTCGTGCATTCACAGAACAAAGGAAATGCATTGTAGCTGCCAAATGTGAGGACCCTGCCTGATGTGAGTCCGCCAATAGGATGTCTAGAGTCCGCCGCTGCCTGATGTGAGTCCGCATGCGCAAACACAAACGGTTTACGGCAGAAGGCTCAGGAGCAAACTATCCAAGACGTGCATTCTCATACATGGTTTAATATCAACGTATCTGGCTTCTCTTAACGCATAATGTAGGTTTATTTAACGTAGTGTTTTATAATTTTGTCAACGGTTTACAGCATAAGGCTCAGTGTCAACATATGGGGCTATGTTGTATTACTGTTACTAGTAGGCTAATGAATGCACTGCTTAACTAATAATTCAATAAACATGAAGCTTAACATCATAAACCTTGGTGGATTTCAAACGTAAACAAATGCGCTTGTCATTCCACTTCATGCTGTAGCCTACACCACCAGCATTACCTGGCTCGTTGTACTACAATAGTGTCGCAAAGTTTGCGCATGCGGCCTCACATCAGGCAGGTCCTCACATTTGGCAGCTACATGCATAATGCCAGTGTCACTTTATAGTAGAGCCCCGCCTGGTGGTACAACAGAGAACTACTATCTTAAACATTACAACAGTTTTAGTCACATTTAGTCATAGTTATCCTTCTTAGTTTCAGTCTAGTTTTCGAAAACTCATTACAATTTAGTCTAGTTTTAGGCACATTTAAAATTCCATATTATAGCTACATTAAACTCCTTCCCTTCCCTTCTCAGGCCCAGGGACCTCCTGTGTTGTGTCAACTGCATAGTAGTCTAGCTTGCAGTACTTAAATTGTGGATGCAATTAGTCTCCAAGATACAGATCTCATGCCTACAGCTGAATTCGAATTTGTTTGTAATAAATAATCGAATGTGATGATGAAGTACGGTACGCAGCGTCTTAACTGAAGCTCAACTCAACTATTCCAGCAGCTAGCTTGCCGCTAACGCTAACGCTAACTGAAAACACATCGGAACACATAGTGGCTAGCTAGGTAGCTAGCTGCTGATAAGTAACATATATAAGTAACACATCAGAAGTAATGAATCAAGTGTACTGATATTAAATGTACTACTAACATGCCATTCTTAAATTAAAGCCAGTGACATGATGGTTAACGATTAACGAGTTAACGATGGATGCCGACAATTAGCATACCTAGCTAGGTAGCATTACCATTGGATTTCAATGGCAGTTATGCTAGCTCTGGCTATCCAGTCAAAGGAGCCTTGTTTCTGGACACGTATCACTTGACGAGCGGGGACAATACAGTCATCTGGAAAGTTTAAAATGATACTAAACGAAGGGAAATCTACTGTATGGAGATATTTCTGCTCAGTAGACAATGCAGATTCTAATTAGGCTGGTGGATATGTCCAATGTAAGAAGTGTGAAGTTTTAATGAAATATGATTGATGCAACTGTCGTTCTCCACAACAACTTGGATTAACCTGGATGGCTGTAGTTTCAGAACGAACGTCAATGGTAAGACTTGCCGGTTGTGCCTCTGTTGGTGTCTCGTAAAAGGTGAGTTTTATTAAAGCATAGCGTGTGTATTGTGTAGCTATTTCATTCCGAGATGGCATGGGAGTAAAATACTCCGCTCTGCTGCTGGTATACAGACAGCCGGAAAGGTTAACAAACGGAATGAAATAGCTACACATTACACACGCTATGCCTTAATAAAACCCACGTTACTCATATACTGGTTAACACTGTTAGAGCGGGTGTATAAACTGTACCTGAAACTGTTGCCACTTGCCACTACATTCGTTTTAATATTTTGCACTCTATCTAACCACTTATGGCATTTAAGAGAGCTTCGCCTTCTTCTATCTCAACTGATCTAATTTCAGTTGGCTAGAGCGTGTGACGTCACAATGGCTCAACATTCCACCATGTTAGTCAATGAGAGAAAAAGGGGATGAAAAAGAGGGATAAAAAAGGAGTGGCAAGGGGTACCGCCACGAAAAGTCATAGCAGCTTGCACCGGATCGGGCCGGACGTTTTGGTGTTTGAATGGCGTCTCTAGCTCAATCGGGCGAGGAGTAGTTAGCTGCAAGAAAAACGTACGGAATAAATAAATAAATAAACTAGAATGCGTTTCGTGAACGAACTGCGAGAGTGTGCTTGCTCTGTTGCGGCCATGACCGAGAGAACAAGTGCCTTGGAATTGGGGCAGGTGTCAGCTCTCCAGCTCTCCCTGCTGGATGAGCATGCACAAATGAGTATGCACAAATGAGTATGCATGAGTGAGTATGCATGAGTGAGTATGCATGAGTGAGTATGCACGAGTGAGTATGCATGAGTGAGTATGCATGAGTGAGTATGCATGAGTGAGTAAACATGAGTGAGTATGCACGAGTGAGTAAACATGAGTGAGTATGCATGAGTGAGTATGCATGAGTGAGTAAACATGAGTGAGTATGCATGAGTGAGTACGCATGAGTGAGTAAACATGAGTGAGTAAACATGAGTGAGTATGCATGAGTAAGTATGCATGAGTGAGTATGCACGAGTGAGTATGCATGAGTGAGTATGCACGAGTGAGTAAACATGAGTGAGTATGCATGAGTGAGTAGAGTCCTGGTATGGAAGGTGTCTCTTAATATTCCTAGTTATACAGTTGAATGGAGAGGGACAGAGAGAGAAGAGGAACCGTGCGCAGGTGTCAGTGAGAGTTGTCAGTGAATCACAGGAGCAAGCCAGTTTAATGAGCCTATTATGATGTCATAATGCCTCAAAGTTCTGCCATGCAAGTCTATGGAGAAAAAAGGTGATGGAAAAAGAGGAATAAAAAAGGAGTGGCAAGGAGTACCGCCACGAAAAGTCATAGCAGCTTGCACCGGATCGGGCCGGACGTTTTGGTGTTTGAACGGCGTCTCTATCTCAATCGGGCGAGGAGTAGTTAGCTGCAAGAAAAACTACTAGAATAAAAAAAATAGTAAAAAACGAAGAACAATAGTGTGCTTCCCTTCGGGCAAGCACACTAATAAAGAAAACTTGACGATAACAATACTGTGCTTCCCTTCGGGCAAGCACACTAATAAAGAAAACTTGACGATAACAATACTGTGCTTCCCTTCGGGCAAGCACACTAACTAGAATGCGTTTCGTGAACGAACTGCGAGAGTGTGCTTGCTCTGTGACAGAGAGAACAAGTGCCTATGAATTAACATGTATTTACATCTACTCAATCAGTGTATTGGGGCCTTCTTCCAATATATTTTAGAAAGAAACCAAGCTCAACCATTATTTTTTGGCTCCACTGACGTTTAGACATATGAGGGCATCTCAGAGTTTCGTTATACTGACTTACTGAGTTAAGTTAATTGTTGAAATTGCTATCTTGGTAAAAGGAAACATCTCTGCAACAATATTGGAAAGAATGCGGTTACATAGCCAGCTTTACTTAAAGTTTATTGTAAGATAGGCCTTTATGTTAGACTTAATGCAGTTAGAGTTAGACTGTAGGTCTAGTATCAAACGTAAGCAACACTTTTACTGTATAGATAGAGAGCACGTGTATCACATTGGTTTATAGTCTGTCAAATTAGTTCTAGTTATTGGTGTTCGTTGGCATAAAAAGTTAGTCTTCTCTTATAAGCCTAGGTAGTACATCTGATTAGAGCTAGCAACCATGAATTGCAGATTAAGGGGTCCCCTATCTCAGTGTTCATTTTGGCAGCTATTTTTAGATTCAGTCTTAAGACAAAAATGCATATTAGTTTTAGTCACATTTAGTCATAGTTATCCTTCTTAGTTTCAGTCTAGTTTTCGAAAACTCATTACAATTTAGTCTAGTTTTAGGCACATTTAAAATTCCATATTATGTAGTAACCTGACCAAAGACACGGACAACGGAGAACGATGTATCAACATGTAGCTTTATGTAGAATCTTAGAAGTGTCGCCATACAGAGTAGCCACAGGTCTTTTTACTCGTGCATTCACAGAACAAAGGAAATGCATTGTAGCTGCCAAATGTGAGGACCCTGCCTGATGTGAGTCCGCCAATAGGATGTCTAGAGTCCGCCGCTGCCTGATGTGAGTCCGCATGCGCAAACACAAACGGTTTACGGCAGAAGGCTCAGGAGCAAACTATCCAAGACGTGCATTCTCATACATGGTTTAATATCAACGTATCTGGCTTCTCTTAACGCATAATGTAGGTTTATTTAACGTAGTGTTTTATAATTTTGTCAACGGTTTACAGCATAAGGCTCAGTGTCAACATATGGGGCTATGTTGTATTACTGTTACTAGTAGGCTAATGAATGCACTGCTTAACTAATAATTCAATAAACATGAAGCTTAACATCATAAACCTTGGTGGATTTCAAACGTAAACAAATGCGCTTGTCATTCCACTTCATGCTGTAGCCTACACCACCAGCATTACCTGGCTCGTTGTACTACAATAGTGTCGCAAAGTTTGCGCATGCGGCCTCACATCAGGCAGGTCCTCACATTTGGCAGCTACATGCATAATGCCAGTGTCACTTTACCCGCCTGGTGGTACAACAGAGAACTACTATCTTAAACATTACAACAGTTTTAGTCACATTTAGTCATAGTTATCCTTCTTAGTTTCAGTCTAGTTTTCGAAAACTCATTACAATTTAGTCTAGTTTTAGGCACATTTAAAATTCCATATTATAGCTACATTAAACTCCTTCCCTTCCCTTCTCAGGCCCAGGGACCTCCTGTGTTGTGTCAACTGCATAGTAGTCTAGCTTGCAGTACTTAAATTGTGGATGCAATTAGTCTCCAAGATACAGATCTCATGCCTACAGCTGAATTCGAATTTGTTTGTAATAAATAATCGAATGTGATGATGAAGTACGGTACGCAGCGTCTTAACTGAAGCTCAACTCAACTATTCCAGCAGCTAGCTTGCCGCTAACGCTAACGCTAACTGAAAACACATCGGAACACATAGTGGCTAGCTAGGTAGCTAGCTGCTGATAAGTAACATATATAAGTAACACATCAGAAGTAATGAATCAAGTGTACTGATATTAAATGTACTACTAACATGCCATTCTTAAATTAAAGCCAGTGACATGATGGTTAACGATTAACGAGTTAACGATGGATGCCGACAATTAGCATACCTAGCTAGGTAGCATTACCATTGGATTTCAATGGCAGTTATGCTAGCTCTGGCTATCCAGTCAAAGGAGCCTTGTTTCTGGACACGTATCACTTGACGAGCGGGGACAATACAGTCATCTGGAAAGTTTAAAATGATACTAAACGAAGGGAAATCTACTGTATGGAGATATTTCTGCTCAGTAGACAATGCAGATTCTAATTAGGCTGGTGGATATGTCCAATGTAAGAAGTGTGAAGTTTTAATGAAATATGATTGATGCAACTGTCGTTCTCCACAACAACTTGGATTAACCTGGATGGCTGTAGTTTCAGAACGAACGTCAATGGTAAGACTTGCCGGTTGTGCCTCTGTTGGTGTCTCGTAAAAGGTGAGTTTTATTAAAGCATAGCGTGTGTATTGTGTAGCTATTTCATTCCGAGATGGCATGGGAGTAAAATACTCCGCTCTGCTGCTGGTATACAGACAGCCGGAAAGGTTAACAAACGGAATGAAATAGCTACACATTACACACGCTATGCCTTAATAAAACCCACGTTACTCATATACTGGTTAACACTGTTAGAGCGGGTGTATAAACTGTACCTGAAACTGTTGCCACTTGCCACTACATTCGTTTTAATATTTTGCACTCTATCTAACCACTTATGGCATTTAAGAGAGCTTCGCCTTCTTCTATCTCAACTGATCTAATTTCAGTTGGCTAGAGCGTGTGACGTCACAATGGCTCAACCTTCCACCATGTTAGTCAATGAGAGAAAAAGGGGATGAAAAAGAGGGATAAAAAAGGAGTGGCAAGGGGTACCGCCACGAAAAGTCATAGCAGCTTGCACCGGATCGGGCCGGACGTTTTGGTGTTTGAATGGCGTCTCTAGCTCAATCGGGCGAGGAGTAGTTAGCTGCAAGAAAAACGTACGGAATAAATAAATAAATAAATAAAGAAAACTTGACGATAACAATACTGTGCTTCCCTTCGGGCAAGCACACTAATAAACTAGAATGCGTTTCGTGAACGAACTGCGAGAGTGTGCTTGCTCTGTGACAGAGAGAACAAGTGCCTATGAATTAACATGTATTTACATCTACTCAATCAGTGTAGTGGGGCCTTCTTCCAATATATTTTAGCAAGCAACCAAGCTCAACCATTATATTTTGGCTCCACTGACGTTTAGACATATGAGGGTATCTCAGAGTTTCGTTATACTGACTTACTGAGCTAAGTGAATTGTTGAAATTGCTATCTTGGTAAAAGGAAACATCTCTGCAACAATATTAGAATGAATGCGGTTACATAGCCAGCTTTACTTAAAGTTTATTGTAAGATAGGCCTATATGTTAGACTTAATGCAGTTAGAGTTAGTCTGTAGGTGTAGTATCAAACGTAAGCAACACTTTTACTGTATAGATAGAGAGCACGTGTATCACATTGGTTTATAGTCTGTCAAATTAGTTCTAGTTATTGGTGTTCGTTGCCATACAAAGTTAGTCTTCTCTTATAAGCCTAGGTAGTACATCTGATTAGAGCTAGCAACCATGAATTGCAGATTAAGGGGTCCCCTATCTCAGTGTTCATTTTGGCAGCTATTTTTAGATTCAGTCTTAAGACAAAAATGCATATTAGTTTTAGTCACATTTAGTCATAGTTATCCTTCTTAGTTTCAGTCTAGTTTTCGAAAACTCATTACAATTTAGTCTAGTTTTAGGCACATTTAAAATTCCATATTATAGCCACATTAAACTCATTCCCTTCCCTTCTCAGGCCCAGGGACCTCCTGTGTTGTGTCAACTGCATAGTAGTCTAGCTTGCAGTACTTACATTGTGGATGCAATTAGTCTCCAAGATACAGGTCTCATGCCTACAGCTGAATTCGAATTTGTTTGTAATAAATAATCGAATGTGATGATGAAGTACGGTACGCAGCGTCTTAACTGAAGCTCAACTCAACTTTTACAGCAGCTAGCTTGCCGCTAACGCTAACTGAAAACACATCGGAACACAGTGGCTAGCTAGGTAGCTAGCTGCTAATAAGTAACATATATAAGTAACACATCAGCAGTAATGAATCAAGTGTACTGATATTAAATGTACTACTAACATGCCATTCTTAAATTAAAGCCAGTGACATGATGGTTAACGATTAGCGAGTTAACGATGGATACCGACAATTAGCATACCTAGCTAGGTAGCATTACCATTGGATTTCAATGGCAGTTATGCTAGCTCTGGCTATCCAGTCAAAGGAGCCTTGTTTCTGGACACGTATCACTTGACGAGCGAGGGCAATACAGTCATCTGGAAAGTTTAAAATGATACTAAACGAAGGGAAATCTACTGTATGGAGAATTTTCTGCTCAGTAGACAATGCAGATTCTAATTAGGCTGGTGGATATGTCCAATGTAAGAAGTGTGAAGTTTTAATGAAATATGATTGATGCAACTGTCGTTCTCCATAACAACTTGGATTAACCTGGATGGCTGGATGAAGTTTCAGACCGAACGTCAAAGATCTTCAATGGTAAGACTTGCCGGTTGTGCCTCTGTTGGTGTCTCGTAAAAGGTGAGTTTTATTAAAGCATAGCGTGTGTATTGTGTAGCTATTTCATTCCGAGATGGCATGGGAGTAAAATACTCCGCTCTGCTGCTGGTATACAGACAGCCGGAAAGGTTAACAAACGGAATGAAATAGCTACACATTACACACGCTATGCCTTAATAAAACCCACGTTACTCATATACTGGTTAACACTGTTAGAGCGGGTGTATAAACTGTACCTGAAACTGTTGCCACTTGCCACTACATTCGTTTTAATATTTTGCACTCTATCTAACCACTTATGGCATTTAAGAGAGCTTCGCCTTCTTCTATCTCAACTGATCTAATTTCAGTTGGCTAGAGCGTGTGACGTCACAATGGCTCAACCTTCCACCATGTTAGTCAATGAGAGAAAAAGGGGATGAAAAAGAGGGATAAAAAAGGAGTGGCAAGGGGTACCGCCACGAAAAGTCATAGCAGCTTGCACCGGATCGGGCCGGACGTTTTGGTGTTTGAATGGCGTCTCTAGCTCAATCGGGCGAGGAGTAGTTAGCTGCAAGAAAAACGTACGGAATAAATAAATAAATAAACTAGAATGCGTTTCGTGAACGAACTGCGAGAGTGTGCTTGCTCTGTGACAGAGAGAACAAGTGCCTATGAATTAACATGTATTTACATCTACTCAATCAGTGTAGTGGGGCCTTCTTCCAATATATTTTAGCAAGCAACCAAGCTCAACCATTATATTTTGGCTCCACTGACGTTTAGACATATGAGGGTATCTCAGAGTTTCGTTATACTGACTTACTGAGCTAAGTGAATTGTTGAAATTGCTATCTTGGTAAAAGGAAACATCTCTGCAACAATATTAGAATGAATGCGGTTACATAGCCAGCTTTACTTAAAGTTTATTGTAAGATAGGCCTATATGTTAGACTTAATGCAGTTAGAGTTAGTCTGTAGGTGTAGTATCAAACGTAAGCAACACTTTTACTGTATAGATAGAGAGCACGTGTATCACATTGGTTTATAGTCTGTCAAATTAGTTCTAGTTATTGGTGTTCGTTGCCATACAAAGTTAGTCTTCTCTTATAAGCCTAGGTAGTACATCTGATTAGAGCTAGCAACCATGAATTGCAGATTAAGGGGTCCCCTATCTCAGTGTTCATTTTGGCAGCTATTTTTAGATTCAGTCTTAAGACAAAAATGCATATTAGTTTTAGTCACATTTAGTCATAGTTATCCTTCTTAGTTTCAGTCTAGTTTTCGAAAACTCATTACAATTTAGTCTAGTTTTAGGCACATTTAAAATTCCATATTATAGCCACATTAAACTCATTCCCTTCCCTTCTCAGGCCCAGGGACCTCCTGTGTTGTGTCAACTGCATAGTAGTCTAGCTTGCAGTACTTACATTGTGGATGCAATTAGTCTCCAAGATACAGATCTCATGCCTACAGCTGAATTCGAATTTGTTTGTAATAAATAATCGAATGTGATGATGAAGTACGGTACGCAGCGTCTTAACTGAAGCTCAACTCAACTATTACAGTAGCTAGCTTGCCGCTAACGCTAACTGAAAACACATCGGAACACAGTGGCTAGCTAGGTAGCTAGCTGCTAATAAGTAACATATATAAGTAACACATCAGCAGTAATGAATCAAGTGTACTGATATTAAATGTACTACTAAATGTACTACTAACATGCCATTCTTAAATTAAAGCCAGTGACATGATGGTTAACGATTAACGAGTTAACGATGGATACCGACAATTAGCATACCTAGCTAGGTAGCATTACCATTGGATTTCAATGGCAGTTATGCTAGCTCTGGCTATCCAGTCAAAGGAGCCTTGTTTCTGGACACGTATCACTTGACGAGCGAGGGCAATACAGTCATCTGGAAAGTTTAAAATGATACTAAACGAAGGGAAATCTACTGTATGGAGAATTTTCTGCTCAGTAGACAATGCAGATTCTAATTAGGCTGGTGGATATGTCCAATGTAAGAAGTGTGAAGTTTTAATGAAATATGATTGATGCAACTGTCGTTCTCCATAACAACTTGGATTAACCTGGATGGCTGGATGAAGTTTCAGACCGAACGTCAAAGATCTTCAATGGTAAGACTTGTCGGTTGTGCCTCTGTTGGTGTCTCGTAAAACGTGAATTTTATTAAAGCATAGCGTGTGTATTGTGTAGCTATTTCATTCCGAGATTGCAGGGGAGTGAAATGCTCCGCTCTGCTGCTGGTATACAGACAGCCGGAAAGGTTAACAAACGGAATGAAATAGCTACACATTACACACGCTATGCCTTAATAAAACCCACGTTACTCACATACTGGTTAACACTGTTAGAGCGGGTGTATAAACTGTACCTGAAACTGTTGCCACTACATTCGTTTTAATATTTTGCACTCTCTATCTAACCACTTCTGGCATTTAAGAGAGCTTCTCCTATGTCAACTGATCTAATGTCAGTTGGCTAGAGTGCGTGACGTCACAATGGCTCAACCTTCCCCATGTTAGTCAATGAGAGAAAAAGGGGATGAAAAAGAGGGATAAAAAAGGAGTGGCAAAGAGTATCGCCACGAAAAGTCATAGCAACCTGCACCGGATCGGGCCGGACATTTTGGTGTTTGAATGGCGTCTCTAGCTCAAACGGGCGAGGAGGAGTTAGCTGCAAGAAAAACGGGGAGAATAAATAAATAAACTAGAATGCGTTTCGTGAACGAACTGCGAGAGTGTGCTTGCTCAGTGACAGAGAGAACAAGTGCCTATGAATTAACATGTATTTACATCTACTCAATCAGTGTAGTGGGGCCTTCTTCCAATATATTTTAGCAAGCAACCAAGCTCAACCATTATATTTTGGCTCCACTGACGTTTAGACATATGAGGGTATCTCAGACTTTCGTTATACTGACTTACTGAGCTAAGTGAATTGTTGAAATTGCTATCTTGGTAAAAGGAAACATCTCTGCAACAATATTAGAATGAATGCGGTTACATAGCCAGCTTTACTTAAAGTTTATTGTAAGATAGGCCTATATGTTAGACTTAATGCAGTTAGAGTTAGTCTGTAGGTGTAGTATCAAACGTAAGCAACACTTTTACTGTATAGATAGAGAGCACGTGTATCACATTGGTTTATAGTCTGTCAAATTAGTTCTGGTTATTGGTGTTCGTTGCCATACAAAGTTAGTCTTCTCTTATAAGCCTAGGTAGTACATCTGATTAGAGCTAGCAACCATGAATTGCAGATTAAGGGGTCCCCTATCTCAGTGTTCATTTTGGCAGCTATTTTTAGATTCAGTCTTAAGACAAAAATGCATATTAGTTTTAGTCACATTTAGTCATAGTTATCCTTCTTAGTTTCAGTCTAGTTTTCGAAAACTCATTACAATTTAGTCTAGTTTTAGGCACATTTAAAATTCCATATTATAGCCACATTAAACTCATTCCCTTCCCTTCTCAGGCCCAGGGACCTCCTGTGTTGTGTCAACTGCATAGTAGTCTAGCTTGCAGTACTTACATTGTGGATGCAATTAGTCTCCAAGATACAGATCTCATGCCTACAGCTGAATTCGAATTTGTTTGTAATAAATAATCGAATGTGATGATGAAGTACGGTACGCAGCGTCTTAACTGAAGCTCAACTCAACTATTAGCTTGCCGCTAACGCTAACTGAAAACACATCGGAACACAGTGGCTAGCTAGGTAGCTAGCTGCTAATAAGTAACATATATAAGTAACACATCAGCAGTAATGAATCAAGTGTACTGATATTAAATGTACTACTAAATGTACTACTAACATGCCATTCTTAAATTAAAGCCAGTGACATGATGGTTAACGATTAACGAGTTAACGATGGATACCGACAATTAGCATACCTAGCTAGGTAGCATTACCATTGGATTTCAATGGCAGTTATGCTAGCTCTGGCTATCCAGTCAAAGGAGCCTTGTTTCTGGACACGTATCACTTGACGAGCGAGGGCAATACAGTCATCTGGAAAGTTTAAAATGATACTAAACGAAGGGAAATGTACTGTATGGAGAATTTTCTGCTCAGTAGACAATGCAGATTCTAATTAGGCTGGTGGATATGTCCAATGTAAGAAGTGTGAAGTTTTAATGAAATATGATTGATGCAACTGTCGTTCTCCATAACAACTTGGATTAACCTGGATGGCTGGATGAAGTTTCAGACCGAACGTCAAAGATCTTCAATGGTAAGACTTGTCGGTTGTGCCTCTGTTGGTGTCTCGTAAAACGTGAATTTTATTAAAGCATAGCGTGTGTATTGTGTAGCTATTTCATTCCGAGATTGCAGGGGAGTGAAATGCTCCGCTCTGCTGCTGGTATACAGACAGCCGGAAAGGTTAACAAACGGAATGAAATAGCTACACATTACACACGCTATGCCTTAATAAAACCCACGTTACTCACATACTGGTTAACACTGTTAGAGCGGGTGTATAAACTGTACCTGAAACTGTTGCCACTACATTCGTTTTAATATTTTGCACTCTCTATCTAACCACTTCTGCCATTTAAGAGAGCTTCTCCTATGTCAACTGATCTAATGTCAGTTGGCTAGAGTGCGTGACGTCACAATGGCTCAACCTTCCCCATGTTAGTCAATGAGAGAAAAAGGGGATGAAAAAGAGGGATAAAAAAGGAGTGGCATGGGGTACCGCCACGAAAAGTCATAGCAGCTTGCACCGGATCGGGCCGGATGTTTTGGTGTTTGAATGGCGTCTCTAGCTCAATCGGGCGAGGAGTAGTTAGCTGCAAGAAAAACGTACGGAATAAATAAATAAATAAAGAAATAAAGAAAACTTGACGATAACAATACTGTGCTTCCCTTCGGGCAAGCACACTAATAAAGAAAACTTGACGATAACAATACTGTGCTTCCCTTCGGGCAAGCACACTAATAAAGAAAACTTGACGATAACAATACTGTGCTTCCCTTCGGGCAAGCACACTAATAAAGAAAACTTGACGATAACAATACTGTGCTTCCCTTCGGGCAAGCACACTAATAAAGAAAACTTGACGATAACAATACTGTGCTTCCCTTCGGGCAAGCACACTAATTACAGCATCGTCCCCATTATGAATTATTGTCTTTGGTCATATGGAATGCTTATCTCTGTCGTATCTTGTTTTCTGTCTGTAAGATGTCTGTCGACTGACTGTCTTTACTATTAGGTCAAGTTTTCAGTGTTGAGAGAGAGAGCTTGTGTGCTGTCAAACGATTAAAATATCTAATCGCGATTAATCGCATTTTTGTCATAGTTAACTCAAAATGAATCACGATTAATCACACATTTTTTTATCGCAAATTTGTATCTATTCTAAATGTCTAAATGTCATTTTTATTTTATTTTAATGCTTTTATCAACATTGAAAAGTGTATTGGCTTGCTTTATGCAATGTTTTATTTGATTGAAAAACAACATTGCCAAACAGGGGGGCACAAAATAACATTGTAAAGTGCAAATTTCAGATAAACAAGGACTCAGCCAATAGTGCAGTTAAACAATGGCTTAATATTTTCTTTTTTTCAAGTTTGCTATGAACATAGAATTCAGGCCTCTTATTTAAAAAACAATGAACCGTAACAGTTTGGTTACCAATAAAAGGTAAGCCTACTACTTCTGTGTTTTCAGCCAGCTGCCTGTTGACATTTTCAGACAACAGTGAAGCTCGCTTCTTTTGCACAACACAACTTTTAAAGGTAAACTTTCTATTCAGAAGCTTTATACCATCCATTTCGCCGTATTGCGCTCACCATTCACTAAAACGTAACGTTAGCCTACTACACAGTTTGGGAGGGCAAAAAGAACGTTAATCTGAATTTATTTTAATTTTTTTTTTTTTTTTTACAATGCGTTAAAATGGGTTTGCGTTAACGATGTTAATAACGCATTAAACTGACAGCACTAATTTCACTTTTAGCTTGTTTCCATTTTGGTGAGCGTTGTTTCTGTGTGTCCATGCCTGCTTCCACATCTGTGTGTGTGTGTGTGGGAGGGGGGCATCTGGCTTCAGTCAGACACGTACAGAGGAGGAGAGGGAGGTCCGATGGTGGTGCTGCTTTTGTCTGTTCGGGCCTTGTGTGTCTTCAGTCTGAGTTTGTGTGGCAGCACAGCACGGGGGCACAGACCTCCAGAGGCGCCCGGCACCTGCTGCTCCCCCTCTTCGTCCGAGGCTCCGTGAAGGGCAACAGGCTGCAGCAGCGGAGGTCCACGCCAGGGAACAGCAGCGGGCACCTGCAGGGGAGGCAGGAACCGCGATGCCTGGCTCACCGGGGATGAGAGGATGCCCGGCATTTCTAGCAGGTAAGGGAAAGCCATGCTGAGGGGATGTATTCGCGTGGGGGTGAATGCGGAAGGCGAGAGGCCGGAGGGTCGGTGGTGGTAGGAGGCAGGGAGGACATGAGGCACTCTGGGGCCCTCCGCTCTGCCCCAGACCAGCTCCCTGTTGGCCAGGAGGAATGGTGGAGAAGGGAGCGGAGGTGGAGGGAGAGGTATAGGAGGAGGGGGAGGAGGAGGAGGAGGAGGAGTAGGCGGTCGGAGGCTGTATGGAGTGTATAGTTGCAGGGGGCCCCTGTGCTGGGAGGAGATGGCTGAAGTGGCAGTGGATGGGGACACAGCGAGGGGTCCTCTGAGTCCGAAGTGAAGCTTCAGCCCCAGCAGCTCGTCCTGCAGCCGGGCGTTCTCCTTGCTCATCGCCAGCAGCTGCGTCTCCACCAGGTAGTCGTTGGCGCGCCTCTTCTCCCGCGAACGCTTGGCCGCCTCGTTGTTCTTGCGTCGCTTCTCCCAGTAGGTGGCGTCCTTACTCTCCTCTGGGATGAACTCTCGCTTCCGCCGGGTGCCCAGGCCCCTCAGGCCGTGCTCCTGCTCATCCAGGGACTCCTGGTCGTCCTCCATCTGAAGCATGTAGAAGGGAAGCTCCATTATCACTCGAGTTTGCAGGTGTGGGTTTGAATCTTCAGGGCAGGCTGTAGGCGAAGAATGGGATGGCACCTGATGGCTGCTTTATTTTTCTCTTCTCACCTACAGGAGACAGAAGGGGGAAAAGGTGGATGTGTGCAGACTGTGAGAATCTCCATGCCGTGTGAACCATGTATGATGTAGAAGTTATTTGATTGAGACAGAATTGATGTAGATGTGCACAATTTGGAAATAAGAATGGGTGATTAAAAAAGTTTCCGCACACAGACACGCAGATCCACACACTCAAAAACACACACACACACATACACACATGCACACTCACACACACACAAACACACACACACACACACACACACACACACACACACACACGCACACACACACACACACACACACACACACACACAAACACAAACACACTCAAACACACACACACACACACACATACACACACACACACACTCATATGTACAGCTCTGTGTCACGTTCCAAGCTAGTCTCCTAGCTTGTTCAACCTAAGATGCGCTTAAAAGGATGGAAAGTAGGGCAGTAACTAAGATGAAAGTGTGTGTGGCCCATGTGGTTTGCTTAAATGCGTAAATGCCAAAGAAAAGCCCTCCTTTCTGTTGTACCCCACACCGTCCTTATTTGGCCATTCAAAGGAGCAACCTAACACAGTCTGGAAGGGGGAATGGGGATGATTTTTCTTTGTGAAGGATGCATGAATCAAGCCACCACATGGTTGTCCTGGATGAAAACTGTACTCTAACTCTGAGGTCTGGTATTTCCAGCAGGACAATGGGCACTGCCACACAGCCAGGCAAACCAAGGGATGGATGGAGGAGGATCAGATCAATACCAGCCCAATCTCCAGACCTGAACACCACTGAAAACCTCCGGAACGACCAGGAGGAAAATAGATTGATCACAAACCATCAAACAAAGCTGAGCTGCTTGAATGTTTGCACCAACAGTAGCCTAAGGACACCCACCACCACGTGTGAAAACTGGTGGAGAGCATGCAAGGTGAAACGAATGATGTGGTTGAAACTCAAGGTTATTCTGCCGAATACTGATTTTTGAATTCTTCAAGTAAAAACAATCGTGTGGTGTTGTTTAAAAATGAATATGAACCTGTTTTCTGTTTTCCTTTTTTTGTTATTTTGACCAGTTGTCATTTTCTGCAAATAAATGCTCTTAATTACTTAAAAAAAAAATATTTGGGAAAACTGTTTACAGTTTATTTTAAAACTAAAATATTCATGTTACTCAAACACATTTAATAGCAAAACCAAAGAAACTAATCATTTTGGTCAAATTTTTTCCAGAGCTGTATATATTGCCGTTTGTACATTGGCGTTTGTACATTGGACATTTTTAACTACTAATTATTAGGACTCAATAATCTCATCAAGACCATTTGTACTATATTGTACAAACATGTAACTCATGACGACATGATAATCCTATTCTACATCTGTCCAAGCTGCACGGGACCAATTGAAATCAGTTGGTTTTGTGACTGTTGGTTAGTTCTGCAGACGTGCTGCTCGACCACCTTAGTTGCTAAGTTGTGATTCACAGCAGCATTGCTTGACATATCAGTGCATCAGTCATACGTGGATAACATACGTCACTACTGAGTCTTTAGGAAATATTATTCATGTGTTGGTTGTTAAAAAAAATGACTCAGTAAGAACTAAACATGTGAATGTGACATTTATCTAAAATCGTGAGTGTTAGTACCCTAAGGCTAAACATTTAGGTTACCACTATCACTGTGCATTACCGTCATGTAATGAATGATATTGGTGATGATAAATGGACATGCATATTGATAAGCATACTCTGTGCCCTATGATCTCATAATGTGCTATTTTATTGTGCTTATAGTAAAGTTAAGTTAGTGTCTTCATCAGGTACCTTGTATGTTACTCCAAAAAAGTTAATTACAAATGACTAAAGCAAAGGGTCTGACAAATAGTTTTGATGCTCTTTGGTGTGCTGGCATAACTAGGGAGGGTCCCTGCCCATGAACAAGAAAAAGAACAGTGAGTGGTGATTCAACCAGTAAATAAGGTTGAATAATAACCACTCACTTGGTATTCACTTTAAATATTCTAAATATAATTTCACATGGGTATTTATTGATAATTCTACCCTACCTATGAATCATTCTGGTGAGCTTTCAAAGGAATAATATTCATTCTGTCTAGATGTAGACATTTGTTATTTCATAAGTTATTTCATATAGTTGTTTTACGGTAACAGAGGACAACATTTTAATTTGGTTAAGCCAACAAGTATTACAGATCAAGCCTGAAAGATACTTGTGGCATGACCATTTTGTCAAAGATAACTTTGTTTGCACTTCATGACAGAGAAAGAGTAGGGAAGACAGACAGAGAGAAAGACAAAAAGAAAGAAACCAAGGAAGCACACTTTAGACAGCACAACACACCATTGAAACCATACAATTCATTAGCTTCCTCTTTTCTGACATTCTCAGATTGTAGCATTCTATAGCTAAACTACCAGAAGAACAAGTCAGGCTTCCTGTGATCATGATGCCAAAGTCTACTGATTGATTTGTTGACTGGTTCGAAAGGGAAACGTAAACAGGACAACCTTGTCCTGAGTACCTTATCCAGTGCAGGGACCTTCTGTGAGTGACAGGCGGTGCAATCTCTGCATGGAAGAAAAGTCTTTTTTTCTTCTTTTTTTTAAGGTTCTTGACCCTTGTGGCTGTGTGGGTTTAAAGATCCCTCACCTCACACAACTTCCCATGTCTATAGTCTTGAGACACACACTGATCGTAAGACACACACGCACACATGCACACACAAACACACACGTGCACACACACACACACACGTGCACACACACACACACACACACACACACACACATATACCCACACATGCACACACGCACACACACACAAACAGCCACAGACACACACATACCCACGCACACACACATACCCACGCACATACAGACACAAATTCACTCTCGCACACACACACACACACACACACACACACACACACATGCACATGCGCACACACACACAGACACAGACACATACTCACACACACTCTCATATGCACACAGTAACCACATCCTCTGCCTCCTACTCGCCACTCTATCATCTGGCCGTATCTGGTGCTCAGGGCGAGGGCAGTGCGTGTATGTGAGAGATGCCTCAGTGCAGACCTGGGCTGTGACAACATGAGGGTACGCTCCAGCCCAGCCACAGACACAGAGCCCTCATCTGGTGATGGCAGAACACCCACCGGACGAAAGACAGAGAGAGAGAGAGAGATAAAGAGAAAGAAAAAAAAGTCTGGAAAGAAAGAAAAGACAGGAAAGAAGAAATGAATGAAAGAGTGAGAGAGTTGCTGCCAAACCCCAGCTATGAGGCCAGGCTATCCATGAGCTGTGTTTGCACAAGAAGCACCAATTTGAAAGGTCACAAATTACAAATTACATGTAAGACAAGCTGCATAAGAATCTGAGATGGATTTACAATGACCCATATATATAATTTACATCATAAACTGGATACAATGTATTGTCATCAATACATTCACAGCCAAATTGTTGATTTAAATATGTGCAGTGTGACTGCATTGCCAGCTATTAAACACAGCTTTGGGTCTGTTTGAACTGTGCACATACGTACAAGATTTATACAAAATCTCAAACAATTTTTTGAAACCTGTCACTCAGAGAAGAAAACCCCCCTCCAAAGCTAATTCTCAGCCTTTCACTCATTTTTCAACTCAACTTCATACAACACTTTTAGCAGAGCATTACACACACATCAGACACTGAAAGCTTGGGTGCCATTTTAAGGATCTGCTCTTGGAAATGGAGGCTATATGTAGCAGTTCCAAAGGAGGGCAACATTTTTACGTTTCTTGCAGTAGAAAATATTGTGTATGATATGTTTCCTTACCAAACATTCTGAAACAGTTTTGGTAATGTACTTTAAAAAGTCTTAGTTGCTGTTACAACAACCCTCAGCACCCTAAATGACCTTGCATTTATTTACTAACCACATATTTCAATTTGCTGTCAATAATAACTTTTTTACAGAACTATTTAGCATTTTCTATATTCTTACAATATATTTTAAATCTATTAAAAAAATGACTGAAAACTATACTGTACTGTATTTGTGTATTTATATATTCAGTTTATTGTAACTGTTTTGTCAGATTGCTCTGTGAGGCGCAACACCATATGTAACACCATAACTTCAAAAGGCCAAAAATGGATTTCTTTGTTATCTGCAACCACACATTTTCAACATGGAGAATAAGGTGCCTGTGGTGGTTTGGCCTTCAGACCACATGGTCTCTTGCTTTTAATTTGGCATTTTCCTGTAATCTACAGTATATTCATGCATACATGCATACATATCAATTAACACACACATGCATTCATTCAGAAACACATGTCATTGTCAGGTAATAGCTCTCAAAGGATAGCAGTAACCAGTGATGGTATAGGACTGTAAGGTGTGATTATCTCAGCTCTTTTGTGACCTGATGACTATCACCTCTTTTTGTCCGCCGTCTCTGACAAACAGTTGCTCACTTTAGGCAAGTGCATCTGTGGAATACATGCTGTTGTTATATATGGTGGAGTTCATATTCACTGCAGGAACTTTTGCAAATGTGATATCGAGAGAGCGCTACAGAAAATGCTGATCGATTTTATGTGTGTGTGTGTTTGTGTATGTGTGTGTAGGGATGATTCCTTGTTGGCAAATATGTATTACACAGAGACAAAAATCAGGTTGCGTGCATAATACAAGATACTAAAATACATTTCAAAATGATTTCATGGCCACAAGCAGCTTTCCCAAGATGCAGCAGAATTATGATCTCTGCCTGACACTGAATGAATGCGGTTGAGTCAAAATCCTAATATCCCCTTGGCAGCCATCTTGGTAATGCCTCTGGCCAGCTATTTTGGGCAAACAAGGTCAGAGTCCTATCTACATGAATTGGGAGAGCTCCACATAGGATGGTCAAACAGAAATTAAAGTATGTGTGTTTGACAACATGAATGTCAACAAGTATGTCAACATTCCCCCCCAAACCACTCAAATAAGGAAAAAAAAGAGGCTTAAAAAGAGGCTATTTTTCGTGTTGTCTTGCTCACTGTGCATGCACAAAATGTCATGGAGCGGCTATTGCTATGGTAACAGTAAAAATTGTGAGGCAAAACGTCAGTTATGCCTTTTCCAATAATGTGATTGGCTTTTCATAAAACAGGGCTTCGACTTCCAGTTACGTTGTCCACATTCAATTTCCCGTCAGTGATTTGTGAGGTCTCTGGTTGAGTGGACAGTGCTAAATATAACACACAGAACACTACCATCCACTACAGCCACCAAGCACTATAGCTGTGGCCAGTGGAAGTGTTTTGAACGTCCACAAAGCCTGCAGTCCGGTTTGAGCTTCTGCCTCTTACACTGTTGGAGAGTGTGGGCTCAGAGCGGTGTTGTGGTCAGACAGGCTGCCTCGACAGGTTAAAAATACTTTTCATTTCCAGTGGGCTTCTTGTGCGTGATGAACTCGCCCCACTCAGCCCTTTACACAGCCATAGAAGCAATGGCTGCTAAGCCTCTTTTATTTCCTGTGCTGGCTGTGTGGTAGGTTCAGCTAGGTACAGGAAAGCAGTGATCAAGACAGGTGTGAATAAATGTTTGGGTGTGTGTGTGTGCATGCGGGTGTGTGTGTGTGCATGAGGGTGTGTGTGTGTGTGTGTGTGTGTGTGTGTGTGTGTGTGTGTGTGTGTGTGTGTGTGTGTGTGTGTGTGTGTGTGTGTGTGAGGTGAGGAGTGAAGAGTAAGGTGTATGTTAGAGCCGTCGCAGTCCTTTGCTTGTTCCTGGCTGCTGTTTTTTTAGTGGTTGGGTTCGGCCTGTTTTTGATCCCACATGTGCAGAGAGAGAGAGACAGTGAAAGAGCGAGGGAGAGAGAGAGAGAGAGAGAGAGAGAGAGAGAGAGAGAGAGAGAGAGAGAGAGAGAGAGAGAGAGAGAGATAGTGACAGTGAAATAATTACATTTTCAAAAACCCTTTATGACAAGCTTTGAAAAACACACAAAAACACTATCAGGTCATTTTTGACAATATTTGTAAATATACAAAGAAATACTAAAATTAGAAACTCGCAATAAGTCAGGGGATCCAGGCCTCTTCAAAAATTGTGCAAAATGCAAATTATCATCCTCAATTTGACATAAGGAACCACTGTGACCCTATGCCTGCTCAAATGATTCAAGGTTTTTTATTACTTTATAGAAACAAAACAAAAATGACAGTGAAAGAGAGAGAGGGATAGAGAGAGGGTGACGGTGAAAGAGAGAGGGAGAAAGAGAGAGAGGGTGACAGTGAAAGAGAGAAGGAAAGAAAGAGAGGGGTAAAGAGAGAGAGAGACGGTGACAGTGAAAGAGGGAGAGAGAGAAAGATAGAGAGACAGTGAAAGAGAGAGGGAAAAAGAGAGAAAGAGAGGTAGGGGAGAGGGCTTCCTAAATGGAGGTCCCCAGAGTCCCATGTTGTTTCTGCACCTGCTTCTTATTGATAGTCAAGTTTTGGGCTGCTGCTTTCCAGTAACGGACGCTCAGACTTCTTCTTTTGTCACTTATCCGTTCCTACTTGCCACCTGTTGTGCAGGGTCATTGGGTTTAAATGTCCTTTTAGCTTGGGAGAAAAGCATCTTTCTCTAATTTTCTTAGTGTGTCTCCTTCTCTCTCTCTCTCTCTCTCTCTCTCTCTCTTTCCCTCTCTCTAACTCTCTCTCCCTCTCTCTCTCTCTCTTTCTCTCTCTGTATAGTATGTAAGCTCTTCCATGCAAACATGTTTGCGCTCAGGTTCCAACCATTGGTCTTTGGGGGCAAGATATCCATTATATGATAATTACACAAGTCAGCATTATGTTGCTTTAAATCTAATGTCTTTAATGAACCCTTCATATTTAATCACATTAAACAAAACAACCCCGTATTCCTCAAGGACCATGCAATCAGTGTGGTCATCAAATGGACAACTCAACAAGATTCCTCACAGGTCAAGATGTTTAATCAGCATGCTTTCAGTAAGCTGTGAAGTGTGTTCAAGACTAAAAGAGGAAATACACTTCCTCATTTTAGAATAGTATTAAAATGTGTTGTTAACAAAGGGCACACTGTGACACAACATCTCTTCAAAACAACTGGTTCTTGTATTACTATCAGCATGGTGGGCATGCCTTGGTAGATATTTTGCACCACATGTGAGCGGAAATGGCACCAAACTGAGTTTTTTACTGCATTACACAAACCAAGATATCTCCCATGGCTTCGGGCTAACGCAGCCCACACACGGCTAGCTGAGCCCCTGTGATAAGCACTCGGAGTATTTAAAGATCCACAGACACTTCTTTAATTCCCTTTTGATGCTGTCTAGAAGTCTGCTAAAAGTTTGATGGTCAAATTCAAATAATTCTATCACACAAAACATGCATGGCACAGGAATTCCGATTTATTGAAAACTTTCAGATCGTGTTTACTAAAAAAATGTTACCAACCGATTTTGATGTATGGACAATTATAACCCAAGGCTGCGCCCAGTTGCCCAGAGTATAAATATGTTGTATGAAATGTTTCTCCTAGACAAACATTTAAGCCCATTTTTTTGTGCGAAACAAAAAACACAAACCTTGGGTGTCTCTTTGTTAAGGCGCGTGCATCAATAAACTGCCTTTGAGCAAAGCTGTTTCTCTTTCTTAGGTGTCTCTTTGTTAAGGCGTGTGATATCAATAAAGTGCCTTTGAACAAAGCTGTTTCTCCATCATACACAGGTAACTTTCAGCATGTCCACCGGTGTTGACCAGCGTGACTTTCTACTCTTGGAGCCACTGTTCCTGTGCTATGTCTTTTGTTTGTTCTTCTACAACCGCCATGGTTGGAAGTCTGAAGGTATATTCTATATCGATACCTTTACTTATTAAACAACAGCATAGAAAAGAAATGCCCCATGGTCAGAAGTCTGAAGGTATATTCTGTATTGATACCCACAGTTATTACACAACAGCAGAGGAAAGCAATGCAGAAGGGGCCTGCACACTAGACAAAGTCTTACCTGTCCTGTCCAGCACAGTTGTCAGTCTTGTCCAGATCGTGAGAAGTCAGTGTATGTGTTAACAGCCAAGTGACACCTTGCGCCCTCAGAATGTCACACCTGAAGCTCAGACACTTGTCTACACACTAGGGATCCTTAGCGTGTGGCCTCTAAGCAATAGTAGCATGAGTGAGGACACCCCCTCCCTCTCTCTCTCTCTCTCTCTTTTTCTCTCCCCCTCTCTCTCTCTCTCTCTCTCTGTCTCTCTCTCTCTCTCTCTCTCTCTCTCTCTCTCTCTCTCTGTCTCTCTCTGTCTCTCTCTCTCTGTCTCAATGCGTGTCCAGCCCCCGCCACCCCCCCCCCCCCCCCCCCCCCCGTCTACTGCGCGTGGTTCAGCCGCGTACTGCTTCTCAGGGGTGATGTGTCACACATGTGTCTCCTGTCCCCTCTGCGTTTCTCCATCGCAGGTCGAGTGTGATAGAGAGAGCTCATGCTTAGATATGATCACACTGTTTCTGATGTGGGCTGTGGTCAAAAATAGAGCACTGAACTGCTGTCTTGTCTCTCTTAAATATATAGTCACTCATCGTTTTCATGTTGTGTAATATCTACAAAATTCATCTTTGTGTAGGTTATGTTAAACATATTCGTCTCCGGGGATCAAAACCCAATGTGAGGCCTTAGGATAAGATAAAAGAACATTGTCATTATATGGACATGCAGAGTTCCTTCTGCTGTGGCAAATACTAGTTATCACTTAAATGGTTAGGTCTTATGGAAGGCTTCATTTAAAAGCATTTAGTATAGGTTTATTAGGATTATATACCTAGAGGTTTAATAGACAGTATAGGTTTATAAGGATTTTAATATATTGTATATGCAATTGTGTAATGGGTGTGTAATTGCATAATGATCAGTAGAATAATATAAATTTGCCATCAAACTTTTCACCAGAAATGGTCAAAGGAAGGTACAGAATACTACTAGGAAGTCCAACACTGTCATGGAAAAGTCACTAGAGGGCAAGAGTGAGCCACCTTCAGTTAGTGGTTTCACAGGGACATTCCCCCCTTGTGGCCACATTAGGAACTGACACATCCTGTATGAGGACTACATAATAGTCCAGATAGAAATCTGACATTCACACCGACTAATATAGACTTGATTTCACAGTTTACCATTATCAGCTGCTCATAGGCTCTTTCCTGTAATGTTATCATGAAATAAGCACACTGATAAGACATACTGAGCTGACACAAAGCACTGACTAACATAGAGCTTGAGCTAGAGGCCTGTGAGCTGAGAGAAGCTTGCCTCCCTGGATGTAACCCTCCATCTTTGGCCTGTAAGATGGCGCTTATAAAATTGTATACATCATCGTGGGGATGGTGGTGGGGCAGCATACATGGCAGCTAATATGGATTTCAAGTGCTGTGGTGATTTCATATTGAACGTTTGATGGTCAGCTGAAACGTGGAACATTTTCACCCTTATGTGGGTAAGCTGGCCTACAGAGAACACTGTCCAACATGTCAAACATAGCCACAACTCAGAACTGTTTCTGGTGTAAGGCTGATTGATTGATTGATTGGCTTCTGTGCATGGGATGAATTGGAATCGCCAGAAACCAGTCAAATATATATTATTCTTTAATATTTTGAAGTCAAGGCATCTTTTTACAACTAAGTTCACAGTTACATCAGGCGTCGTCAGAGATCTTGCAAAAGGAGTCCGGGGTCCGGAGTCCATTGCACTGGTGGAAATGTACAAATCTTGGTTTTGAAGTTGACTTTTGTGCAGAGTGAAACGGCTTAAAGTCCTGCATTAGTGGCATGTATGGCAGTGACAACACTTACTTTAATCGCTATACAGATCTGCAAAGCCCTATAAAGGGGTTTGAACTGTGCGGTCTGTTTTTTCACTTCCCTCTTTTTAACTTTCTTAACTCTAGACAATTTCAACAATTTAATTGGTTGAATCAATATCTCTAAAATATATGGACTTGATTGTTATTATAGCACTACATTATTGTGTTTGAGACAATTGTATACTTATAAACTACACAGCTGTCCATTCTCTGAAGAGAAAGTAAGCTGTGAATCACACTGCAGTTAGCAGTCAGCTAAACTGTGAACTTGTGGTGGGTACATCTAAATGTGTTGTGAAACATCTGTATGGTCATACATATCTCAAATGCTAATCCTGCTATTTAAAGATTATGATCTTCCAACCCTGCAAATATATAGTTTCTATCCTATCGTTTAATTATTGTGTTTGTCCTGCAGGCACACAGGCTCGTGCATCAAGTGGAAAACTTTTGGGCAAACTAAAGAACAAAACATTTACCAATAGGCTAACCTTGATGAAATTGTCGAAAACCTTAAATTAGATCAAGGATATCGATTGATATCACAGAATATGTAATAAATGGTACTCGTACCATGTATTACGTAACACTGTCACTGAATGTTTGCCGTTGCAATGCATTCTTTAAATAAGGGAAATCACATTAGCGGAATGAAGGGGAATAACACCCACTGCGCACCGCAGAACATACTTTCAATACGGTGACCAAGTAGTTTACCACAACAATAAACGGCAATTGTTCTTGATGCAAAAGGAAAGATTCCAGTTGTGCTACCGCCTCAACGGTTCTTCTGATGTTAAACATGTTTGTACAAACTATACTGGTAGCGGACTGTCAAATGGTTATATGCTAATTATTTGGTTGATGCCTTAAAACATGCCACTAAAAGCCAGCTCGCCAGTTGAAGAACTAAACTAGTGGGTTATATGGTTAGAAGGCTAAATATTGACTTATATATTTTTTTTAAATAGCCCTTTTCATGTTTATGTGTAAACGCAGTGATTTTCCAGTGTGATCTTAGAAATATAGTTTTAAAATAAAAATGCAAGTGAACGGATTTACACACAACATTTAATAATAATAAAAAAAATATTTTTTCAATCTTCTTTTCAATTTTTCAATCTGATGAATAGTTAAAATGCAAAAAAGCATGTGTCATGAATAGAAAATCTAAAGCTATTTTCACCCACCAACAGTTTCAAAGCATGAAAATAAAGTAATGTCTGAAAAAAATCATGCTTGACAAATTATGACATAAAAAAATTATCACCACCAGAAGAGTGTTAAGCTAAACAAATACAAAAGATTTGCTAATATTTTATAAACTTAATGCAAAAAAAAAAATATATATATATATATATATATATTTGCAGTTGCATTTCTCAGGTCTCAAGTACCTCTTCAGCTCAGTCGAAAGTGAGCTACATTTTCCTGAGAAATACCCCTGCATGTGTAGGCTGTGGAAAGCAGTTCAGGGTCTGCAAGGGGCAAATAGAGAGACAGGGGCAGACTAGGGTAAGGTGAAGAAGAGTAGAAGCTAGTGGAGCTCCAAGGGACCAGCAGGCTGTCGTGGAGGGAGCTTTGCCCCAGACGAGGCAGCAGCCAGCTGGGGCTACTGTGTGTGGAGGGAGTGGAAAAGTGAGCCGGGATAACCTGTGCTGGGGGCTGGAAGGCCTTTTGGATTGCGACTGTCTCTTCTCTAGTGGGGATGTCATTGCTGGAGGAGACCTGGTGTTGAGCTGCCTTGTCAGGTTTGGACACGGCCTCTGCTGAAGGCTCGTTGAGGTTGGCAGGCTTCAGGAGGAACTCTGATAGAGGTTGAGAAGGAACACAGGCTCTCTGCTGGGGGTGGACCACGGAGGATGACAAGGGAGAGGAGGCAGAAAAAACCCTGCTATCCTGACTCCTCTGATTCCCACTCAAAGGGCTCTGAGACAGGGCCAGGCAAGATGCCCCAGCTGCCCTGCTTCTTGGACCCTCTAGCATGGGCAGGCAGCTGCTCTTGAAGCCCCAGAGAGCTGACTGCCGCTGGCTAGTATTTGGGTACCTTTGGGCTGGGGCATGGCAATGTATGGGGGCAGCAGCCGCGGTGGAGGCAGTGGTGGGCGTGGGGAAGGGGTGGGTGAGGTGGCACTGCAGGCTGCGCACATCGGCGCGCAGCTGGGCGTTCTCCTTGCTCAGCGCCAGCAGCTGGCCCTCGAGCATGAGGTCGTTGATGCGCCGCTTCTCGCGCGATCGCTTGGCGGCCTCGTTGTTCTTGCGACGCTTGTCCCAGTACATGTTGTCCTTCTTGCTGGCTGGCGTCATCTCCCGCTTCCGCCGAGGGCTCGGCATCAGATGGCTCCTGAAGGATCGCAGGCGCAGCAGCCGCTGGGACAGGAAGGATTGGCCGGGCAGGGAGAAAGGCCTCTTTGGAACGGGCAGGTCCTTCTCACCCCAGCTTCTCTCCATAGTGGACGATGGCGGAGACATATTTGCCAGGTGAGCAGTGCTGCTCGGTGAGGTACACTTGGCCTAATAGTGAGGGTAAGAAATAAAAACGTTAAAATAAATAATCAATGTCAGTTGTCAGTGCAAGGTTCACACTCTGGAAGTAGAGCGGTGGGGGAGGGGGGGGGGGGGGGGTTGTGGTCTAAAAGTAAGCAGTAGGAAGAACATTGATGGCACGGAAATGAAAACACTTGTAATGAAGAAGTGTACAAAAAAAGAGCATATATTAACTGAGGTGTGAAGTTGTGTGGTGTTCTGGGCTCTTGCTATGGCTACACAAAGCGCAAAACATGTGCAGAGACCTTAACACTGACAAATAGCACTCTTTCTGCAGAGTATTATGAGCATGATGAGTGCTAATTGATTATAAATGTCCACACCTATCAAATGTTTTGGCGCATCTTCCAAATCATGCAAAATAGAAAGTTCAGTGCTTACTGAACTGTCTGAACCTGCGGTTGCTCTTATATTGAGCAGGATTACCATTGCAACAAAACATCATCAGTTAGGTAAAACTAACCCGTCTCATGATGGTCAACCAAAGTTATCTAACATTTATGGTGGTATATGTAAAGGTCAAAATGAAACTGCCAATGGAAATATTTATTTAATCTTATGGTAATAGAATGTAGGCATTGGCTACAGCAGGCTGTTTGCAGCCACTTTAAAAGCACACACTAGAAGACTGTACATTAATTAAATGGATCTTGGCTTTTTAACATTAATACCATGCTCTCATCATAACACAATATGACGTTATTTATGACGGCAGATTTGTTTCCTTGTCATTTCAATCATAAGCAGCATGTGCATTTATACAGATTTGCGGGAGGTACTGTATAGCCTATAATTGTTTTAAGTTGAATAGAATGTTTAAGATGAAGGTTGTACCGTACCTGTGTGGCGCTGTCTTGTAGCACAGTGCTGAAGAGCAAGGCTGAAATTGTCAGGGGTGTGTGAGCGATTCTGTCTCTATGACAGAACAAAACGTATGAAAACTATAACAAAAATTCTTCTTCAGTGGCATTTATATAAGGCACTGACTATAAGGATCTCTCTCTCTCTCTTTCTCGCTCTGTTCTGTATCTGGACGTGAGTATCCCGCCCCCTTAATGCAGAGAAGGCTGGGTGGTTGAAGTGCCGGAAAACCAAAACTAAGGGAGAGAAAAGTTGTGATGCGACGTGGGTCATTTAAATAGTGCATGTAACTGAGTGAAGCGATAGAGGTGTAGCCTACGTCCAGCAGTGGCTACTTTTCCCCAAAGACTGATCAAAACATACAGTTAATGATCGGTGCGTTTCATGAACGACTATGCAGCAGACACATTAACGCGTTGTAGTCCATATCGATCTTTATATTGAGTAAAATAAAATAAAAAATATCACAACGCAGACGTAGACCTTCCTTACAACAATCTGGGTCTTGTAGCTGGATTGATGTAGGCTATGTTTGATTGTTTGTACTTCCGTGTTGGGCTTGTTATGTGACATGTGTTTTGTGTTATAGGCAGTGTTGGGACTAACGCTGTAATTCCACTACTTTTAGCGGTAACGAGCCGGTAACTAAGTATTCTTTTAAATCAAGTAACGCAGTTACAGTTACTGAAATTTAAATGAGTTCGTTACCCGCGTTACTATGCACAAGGCTGTACACAACTGTGTCTCCCATTTTCCAGGACCGCTAAAACACACACATTGCACTTGCATACAATCACGCACGCACACAAGGATATACAACCGCAATTATCTCCCATTCTCCACGGCCGCTAACACATGTAAATTGCTCTTGTATACAATCGCGCATACATATGGAAAGAAGGGTAGGACACCGATCGTGGTTTCCAACATTTATTGTTTAACCAGAAAACGCGTGGAATTAATTACCACCTGTTTACGGTGTTCGTGTCCTTATCTTGTCTGTCGGTGCAACGGGGAAAGAAGCGCTACCGGGACCAGTGGGAATTTACACAGTTCCTACCTTAATCAGGGTGGGGATTCCCTGTTGTGGCTATGGAGACAAGATAAATGGGTTGGCCAACTGCATTTGAGTACAATGTCGTATTTTACATGCCAGCGAGTAGGATGTATTATAAAGATATTATTCTAATGATATATTTAGCATATTGTGAATACTGTGTGGGTGTTTCAGGGTATTTGGTTAACTGAACCACTAATTGATTATTTTGTATCCCCCTACTTTTTATATGGTGTTAATACTGTAAGCCAATCACTTTAACTTCATTGGGCCTAATGGAGTAAAAAAAACACTGTTAAATGACTAAGACAGTTATTTTGTATTAAGTTAATTGTTAAAGGGGACTTTTGTACTACTGCTTGATTTGACTGTTCTGTAGTGTTCATATTCATGACTTTAAACGTAGATATAAAAAGTAACGTAAAAGTTACTTTCCCTAGTAACTAATTACTTTTGATATACAGTAACTGGTGAAGTAATTCAATTACATCTAAAATAAGTAACTAGTAACTGTAACTAAGTACTAATTTTCAGTAACTTGCCCAACACTGGTTATAGGCCTACTTCCAGTGTTTGTAGCGTAGAATGTTTATGTCTGTAAATTCGTTTTTAATATTCTTATTTCGAGTGTTTGGTGTTTTCACAATTGTCGCTGCCAAATGTGAGTCCCTGCCTGATGTGAGTCCGCATGCGCAAACACAAACGGTTCACGCATAATGTGGGTTTATTCACTGGTATATTTAATTGTGTTGTAAACGGTGACAGGCGCATTTGTTCACGTTTGAAATCCACCAAGGTTTATGATGTTACGCTTCAAGTTTATTGAATTATTAGTTAAGCAGTGCATTCATTACTAGTAACAGTAATACAACATAGCCATATGTTGACGTTGAGCCTTCAACACAATTAAATATAACATTAAATGTAACGGTATTATGCGTTAAAACCAGCCCCATATGTTGACGGTGAGCCTTAGCTGGTCACCGATTACAACACAATTAAATATACCAGTAAATAAACCCACATTATGCGTGAACCATTTGCGCATGCGGACTCACATCAGGCAGCGGACTCACATTTGGCAGCGACAATGTTAATGTCTTCATATGTTTAGTTAGCGATGTGGAGTCAGTGTAATCTGTGAATGCCCCAGTGTGATGTTCCCTGTGTTTTCTCGTTTTTGTCCAGCCTCAGCCTGACGTGTCTGTGTATAAGCCCACTCTTATTTCCATTCTCTATTAGTGTCTGAGTACTTGTGCCTATATATTAATAAACAGCTGACTTCACAAAGCAAGCTACATTGATATCAGAAGTGGGATCCACAGATGACCACACTTGAGAAGCTGGGAGAAGGGGTGAACTCAAGAAAGTGGTCCAACACCTACTATAGCTTGCAAACATCCAGGACGAGAGCATCGCTGGACTGAACTTGTTGCTTAAGTGGGAGGGCTGTGGTGGATGAATCCGGGGTGTAGCTCTGCCTGTGTGCTGAAATTGTGGCCCTTCACACCGCTGAGGAGAGAGCCGTTGGCCAGAGGGGCTGCCCTTACCTCCATGCCAGGCCAGGCCATGTAGTGTAGAATGTTTATGTCTGTAAATTCCGTTTAAGTGTTCGAATTTCAAGTGTTTGGCATTCCCTCTCTAAGACATTGCCCCAGTCACTGGGGTAAGTGTTCTAGGTGGTGAGAACTGCAGGTGTATTTACTGTGTCTGTAAATAATGTAACTTGAAGACTTGTTCGGTGCCCCTAACCTGTACAAATCTACTGAATACATAACTGGTGGTTTGAGTTGCATCAAAAAGGAGGCCAAGCTGTCAAGAGGTTGTGTGAATGAACGGATGTGGTGGTGGTGAGGGGGAGTCCAGGTGGTGAGTGGGGACTGCAACATTTGGGGAGAGGGGAGAATGCTGTGAAGGAGCCAACGCACCGTAGACACCCGTGACTCATCCTCGCTGCTAATGACTCACTATCACTACCTACTACAGAACACTTACACTACTCCACAGAACTCTGACCTGTTTAATTAACCTCAGTCCTCGCTACCTGCCGGGCTGGATCATGCCATGGCCCGACATCACCGCAAAAACAATTACTGCTGGAAAATCCACCTTGTGCGGTTTTCACTGGCTTTTTCACTTTTACCAAGCTTATGTTGAAAAAGACACCGCAGACCATTGTTGTGCAGAAGCCTTGTGTAGCACAGGTGTCCAATGTGTGTGATATGTGCCTGCATATGCCTCAGAACTCAACAGCTCTGGTCCTAGCCATCTGAATTGAGTCTGTGGTCTCAGGTTTACAGTAAAGCGTTGTGTGCTACATTTGATCCTGCTTAGCAGAGAGAAACCACTTCCTGCCTTTGAGCTGTCATACTCTCTTCCAATGATGACCTGTTTAGACTTTTATTTGTATCTGTCCTTGAAGATGTTTTGTTTTTCCAGTTGCTCACATTAGAATTGAAGGTGCCTTCTGGCAAGTATTATATATTTATATTTGGGTGACCTTGTGTACTTCTGGTGTAAATACTGGTTCAGTTGCCAAGTAAGCTTCCTTAAAGCAACAATGTGCAACAGTTTGCCACTTTCTGAGGTAAGTTTTATAGGCAACTACTATAAGTATCATCTTGTTTACCTGATCTATTTCATACATAGCTGTCCCGTACACCAAATATTGGGACATCCGCCAGCCGATCAGAAAAGAGTATTTCTCATCTCATCGTCGGGGTATAAAATCACATGAAGGACAGATAAACACCCCAGCTGTCCCCAACAACCATAATACGGGATGTGCCCTATGTGGTGCTTTGTTCCAGATCGGGACACACTCATGATAGCAGCTATATAGGCAAAAGACATGTTTTCATGTTAGCAAGCTTTTGTCTTGAGGTCTTTGCAAGTTTTTTTTTTATGTCTTTTAAGAAGTTGGCTTGCTAGTTTTAGACACTCCTTACTGCTGCTTTTAACATGACAAAAAAAGTTTTGGAAGAGACGCATTATTTGGGAAACATTCTGTTTGCCTTATGTCCTGACACAGCACTGTGAACAAGTGCAGTTTTAGCATTACTAACACAAAGTTGACATTCATAGTTAACCATACTGGAGCAACAGGTATCTTAGTTTTTAGGATCTCTTTCAGTGCAGTGATGCAGTTGGTGAGGCGTCGATCACCTTTTAGACCTGATGGCCATCTCTGGGGGCAACACTGTCTGCATATGATCAACTTTGACCTGTACCTGTCTGAGCATACACTGCAGAGCGTAGGCGCAGCATGTAAGTTTATCATCTTTACCCCAGTCTCACTAACCACCCCCCCCCCACACACACACACACACCCCACCCCCTGTTACCCACCCACGTAATTCCCAGCCCAGCTCTTTCGTGAGTCATTCACACGTGAGGGTGTGCATTAACCTCAGTATTACAGCCCCCAACCTGACCCACTGTAATCTCTTTAGCTGAATACTTTGGTGATGCACTTGGCTGCACTTTATAAATCAGATACATACCTGTCCTACAGATTACAGTGTAATGTGTGTATAGTAAGAGTTATATTTGTACATACTATGAAAGTGTATGATAATTGTACAGTGTATGAATGTGCGTCTGCTGTATTGAATGAGGTAGTTTAAAGTGGTGGAATTGGTTGTATACAAAATACAGGATTGATGTTGTTGTTTTTTATTTTTATTCAGATATGTAAGCAATGCTTTGTGGTCTAGCATTGAGTACAATACTATATTAAATCTCCACTTCCCCAGTCAGTCTTACACATCTTTAAGGAAAAATCAGAGGTAAAAAAACCGACTGATCAATTATTGTTTTATACATAATTATGGTCTCTTCACAGACTGCATCCTCCTTATAGTCATTAGTGTAGCTATAGTTTTTGACAGCAGGGGCCAGCAGAATAATTCATGTATGCTGATATGCAAATACGCCTCTGATGATGTCCAACATTCTCTCACGTATCTTCCCAACTGCTCACCAGACGAGGTCATCGCCACCACCCCGTCATCTGGCCCTCTCCCACTAAGACACAATTATCTCTCAACACCTGATTGGAAAGCTCAGCCTGCTGGGCTTGAGCGCCTCCCTCTGCAACTGGATCCTGGACTTTCTGAGCAGAAGACCCTAACCGCGTGCAGCACCTCCAACACCATCACATTGAGCACTGCCCCCCGTCCCACGGTTCTCTGCTCAGTTTCTTATTACAGTTTTTCTGTGATATTTTCACTGTATTCCTTGAAAACATGTGTGTTTCAGTATGTATCACTACTGAAACACATGAACAGGGCCTATTCGCAGTCGAGCTTTGAACTTCATCCTTTTCATTTTCTTGACTCTCAACTGGCCTTTTGGCCCCTATCTGTTTACTCGATACTGTCACTCCTCAGTTCTCTATCTTCTTTTTTTCTTCTCTTTTCAGTTTGACCTACCTAGACGACCACCACACTTTGGAGACCGGTTCCAGTTAAACAGTCCCAGCAGCTCCACCCTATGCTTTGTTGCATGGGAATGGAATAAGTGGCATATGGGGCTTAAATACTGGGGGACATGAGGTTTTCACTCTGTGGGCAGTCTGCAGTTTAACTGTCATGGAAAAAGTCTGTCGGGTCACGTCGCTCAGGAGGCCAAGGACTGCGCGCCACGAAACTCTAGGCAAACCACCCTACCGCAAGCCCACATTTATAAAGAGATGGGCTGCTGATTGTTGCTGATCTCACACACAGGTGTCAACCGCTTACCAAAACAAATGGACACACAAGCAGATGTGTGACCCCCTATCACACACACACACACATTCACACATATTCACACATCAGCGATCACAGAAACCTTTAGCAGCTGTAACCTTGCTTGACACTTGAGATTGACACTTGATTAGAGTCACACTTGCAGGTCAAGCACACACTGCTGTTGAGAACTGTTGAGAACATTCATTGTATCTGACATTCTTGTTTTTTCTTAAATTTTCCAAAAAACTGCAACACTCCTGTTTTGCCACTAGATGGGACAATTGCAAACTAGAACAGGACATTGATGTTTTCCAACAAAGGAGGTTACGGAAATTAAAGTGTACAAAAGTGTAGGCTGGCACTTGTTCACTTAATCATTAAAGAAAGTGGAAAAATCTTGCATATTTATCGATGGTATGGGCCAACTGTCAGTGGCTTGTGCCAAGGGGTTGCCTATTTTCTCTGGGTCAATTCATTGTACAAGTGACAGAGCCACAGTTAAACACATCATCAATATATCTTCTAATCTGGTGTTTCGGCAGTCCTGCTCTGACTCCTGGTTGTCACCCCTGCATTGACACATCTGTAGTTTAGGCATTACAGGCCAGAATCAGGCCACGCTGGTTTAAGGCGAAATCTAGGTTTTTCTGGTACAATATGTGGTGTGTGTGTGTGTGTGTGTGTGTGTGTGTGTGTGTGTGTGTGGGTGTGTACGCACGCAAATAGCCAAATACTGCTCTGTTCCAGCAATCATAGGCAGTCAGAGATATATATGAAAGCGCTGCCATCTCTACCCCTGATATGACTATGTATTCATCTACTGATTAACTTGGCTGTAAATACTTGCACAGTGTCTGTGTTGTTGTGTGAGACATAATAGGCTCTTTATTAATATTTGGTTGCTGTGATGTTGTAATCAGTATTGGTCATCCCAAATAAATGAATCATGTGTAGTGAGGTGTGAAGTTCATGACACATTGGTTCATTGTCAGCATTGTGATGAAATGTGATAGTAGTCTTTCTTTACTACTTTGCAGCACTGACATAAATATAAACAAAAAAATGCACTCTGAGCAACAGAGGGTGGGGGCGGAAAGGGAGAAAGAGAGAGACAGAGAGAAAGGGAGGAAGCAAAATAAAGAGAGAGAGCGAAAGAAAAGAGGAAGGCAAAAACCCCAGAAGTCTGCAAAACAACAGAGAAGCCACGTGAGTGAGATAGGGAGTGAGGTGAAATCAGATCAGTGTGCTGGCTGGTTATAGAGAACTCCCGACACAATGATGCAGTGTTCTTCCCCTTCCCCAGTGTTCTTTCTCTTTCCATACTTACATCCCCATGACACCCACAGACAGCAGCCCGCAGACGGACTCCAGTGCCAGTGTCTGTGGCAGCAGTGGGGCTGTGTGCCTCATAATTACATGTTTCTGACAGGGTCTCCAGTGCCCCTAAAGCATTAGTAGAGTGTGTAGGCATGGGAGAGCAGACTCCCAGGAGTGTTTGCCACCATGGCAGTGGTAAAGGGAGGCAGACTGATTGAGAGCCCAGGGACCTGAGGTGTTTGTGTGCTCAGAAAATGAACTCTGTTCACCTCCAATGGGCTTCCTCTGCTCCTTCTCTCATTATCTAATCTCTCTCTTTCTCTCTCCCCCTCTCTGCCAAATGTATCCAATGGGTTGGATAGGGAGAGAAAGAAAAAGAGAGAGAGAGAGAGAGAGAGAGAGAGAGAGAGAGAGAGAGAGAGAGAGAGAGAGAGAGAGAGAGACGATAGTGGATCATTTGTTCAACATGAATTGAAATTAGCAGGTGTGTCCGTGTTACGTAATTATCCACAGGTACAAGCCTGACAGATGGCTCATCGGTCTTAATGCATAACCCAGGACTTTCAGCACAGTGGGATGCAGTGGTTGGATCCAGCTCCAGCTCCAGGGGACACGGTGAGTTGCCCAAACCACAGCAATGCTCGGCATGTTTGAGAGAGTGTACGTGCTCTGACTTTGAAATTTGAGAGCAAATCTGAATTGTATAACGAGCTGATACCATTTCAAATGCGATACATTCGGGCCCAAAAGATAAAAAATGAAACGAGGTTCACTGGAACGCCAGTGGGATAAAACATACAGTGTTTGGACGATGAAAGAAGACAAAGCATGAAAGCTGAGAAGTGACATCAATAGTCCCATCCTAGAATTCTGCAATTGTCTGGTATACTGTGACTATTGAGAGCCCAGATCCTACCTGTGTTCTCTGTAGATGCATGGCTCCACCCTATCACTGCCTGATCCTACCTGCCACGTTTTTTCCCAAAACCTCTGGAGATGGAGCATGTTTCCTGTTCCTTTCTCTTCTTTTCCTCATCTGACAGGAATGCCGCTTCTGCTGCTTGAGTTTGAACATCTTTCTGGGGACGTTTTTGGAAATGGTTAACATGTTCACATCACTGTGATCTTTGCAACTATTTCACTTTCTCTACCAGTCCTAGAACACCTCATGTGTCTCTCTTAAAATGGCCAAAAAGAAATCCTGCAGTCCAGAAAGTTCAGGTAAAGTGTATTGTTTTCTCTCTTGCACTTAAGAATGCATTACCAGTGAGTTTTCAGGTCCCTTTTCTGTTTGTTATATGTAGTCATGGTTACTCTTATGTTACAAAAGTTTTGCATCACATATCTAATTACTGCATTAGTTCTGCAGTTACAAATCTTCTTATTTGGATTTCCCTCCCCCCTCCCCCCTTGTTTAGATATCACCTGGGAGGTTCAAGCAAACTCTGGTTATTTCCATAAGCAGCGACAGAGGAAGTCATTCTTGTTTTTCCGATGGGGGCGATACGCGGTGAGTGAGGTTCAGAGACACCTGCCTGACCTCAATGTGGATTCCATTTAACTTGGTCCCCAGTTTCAGTGCTTTTGATTTGTTTGTTGTTGTTGTGACAGGACAACTCCACACGCAGTCACAAATACACCCCTCTGAACTTCCTGCCCTACACGCTCTATGAGCAGTTCCAGCGCTTCGCCAACTTCTACTTCCTTCTGATTGTGGTGATGCAGGTGTGTGAGAGCCCTCAGGAGAAGCACACACAATCTAGCATTCACAGCTTAACCAAATGAGCATGACGATGTCGTCATGTAAACTGTCTAAAATGATAAAAACGTTATCTGACTAGTTGATTATAGCGTAGTGCGTGTGATGATCAATTATGTGCATCAGTACCTGTGTGTTTTGACAATGGCGTCCAGTCCAGATCTCAGCTGACTAAGACACAGATCTATCCCTCTCCAAATACGGACTGGGATCAGGTGCTGCCTGGGAACTGAGTGGATGATTGTCAATGTTTTTGTGAAGTTGCTCATGAAATGTAATTTGCAGTGTGTCCCTGCCATCGCCACCATCCCATGGTACATCACTGTGTTCCCTCTGTTGATAGTCCTGTCTGTGCGGGCACTGAAAGATCTGGTCTCTGATCTGGTGAGTTCAAACACTGATATAGCCTTTTTCCCTCTCTTTTATTTTCACACTCTCAGCCTTTTTGTCCATTTTCTTTCTCTCTCTCTCTCTCTCTCTCACTCCCACTCTCTGCATTCTCACTCTCACTCTCTCTCTCTGCATCTGATGTCCTCCAATCCACAGTTGCATTATAGCTGTTGGCCCTGATTACATCATAGTCTGAAAAAGTTTCTGAAATCGTTTTCTACACTGAATGATGACTCATGAAAATGCTTTTTTCATTCACATACAGCTATGCCTGTGTTGTTGTTATTCATGTGTGTGTGTTAGGGCCGCAGACGAAGCGATAAACAGATCAACAGCAGGTCGTGTGATCTTCTAACCTCTGGAGGGTAAGCCCTGAGGGGAACGCTGTGCTCTCTCTGATGCTGAGACACTGCGGGTCATGGGAAAAACTTGCACAAAATCCTTTTGGTCTGAATGCAAAGCTAAATTATTTCTTTTCATACTCTCTCTCTCTCTCTCTCTCTCTCTCTAATATATGTGTGTTTGTGTGTGTGTGTGTGTGTGTGTGTGTGTGTGTGTGTGTGTGTGTGTTTGTATACATATATATATATATATATATATATATATATATATATATATAATTATATATATATATATATATATATAATTATATATTTGTTAGCTTTCAAACGGTCCAGTGGAAGGATGTGTGTGTTGGAGACGTGCTGAGGATTCACAAAGACCAAATTATACCAGTGAGTGGCATCGACGAGGCTCGCAGGAGCGGCTACATGAAAATATTAAATTTCGTTTATGCTGCGTCTCTTGCTCCCTCTCATTCTCTGAGGTCACATATGTATCCTGCTGTCTATCTATCTTTCTGTCTGTCTGTCTTCATATCTACTTGAAAATAATTCTAGGGAGATATATGTGACTGAACAGTAATAAAATGTGGGTCATGGTTGGAAAGTGAAACAAACTCAACAAAATAATCTGTTTGTGTATCTGTGTGTGTGTGTGTGTTAATAGGCAGACCTTCTTCTTTTGCAAAGCACTGAGCCACACAGTTTGTGCTATGTCGAGACCGCTGACATAGATGGGTAAGAAGCCTGTCATCCAACATCCGACCAGTTCCAAACAGACAAACAGCATATATACTTTGTGCAGTGCACTGTAAATAATGAGACACCGTCTTGTCTTAAAATCCACAGATTACATTCATATTGATATCAACTTGCTTAATTTCTAAGTAACTCTAAGTGACAACTGATTATTACTCACTGCATGAGATGAGTACCGAGAACTGAGTATAGTGACAACCTATAATGTTACTTTATATGTTGTGTGACGTAAATGTATTATGTATTATCTTACTCTGACTGTCATTACATTATTTTATTAAATTATTATTATTCAAGTTATATGTTAATGAGGGAAACTAGTAATATGAAATAGATAAAAAAAAGTACATTCTTGAAAAAGATATTCCAGATAGAAGTTCATGGTTCATTCATAATTTATTTATTTTAAATTGTGGTTCATGCTTTCGTGGGAAACTTGTTTACAGTGCTACTTTTTACACCGACTGTGCTACTTTTTACAACCACTGCATAGTAGTCTGGTTATGTGGCATGGTTTGGAAATGTGACGCCTCACCACAGTACGGTTGACATGGCACACTTTCGCAGAGAGACCAACCTCAAGTTCCGCCAGGCGCTGGCCGCGACCCACGCTGAGCTGGCCTCTGACCCTGTGGACCAGAGCCTCTCAAGCTTCAATGGTAACCAAACGTGTTTCTTTGTTGTAGATACAGACCTTTACAAACCTCATAGTGAGTCTCTACAAACACACGAAGGGTTTGAGATGTACTCACTATGAAGTGTCTGCTAAACATTAGCCTAGGTGTCAGGCTGAGTTTTCCTTTACTCCTGTATCTAAGGTGTATTAAGTTTGTGTGACTGCACTGCGTCCGTGTCGCCTTGCATGGTTAAAGAGTAAAAAAACAGCCATAAATAAGGTCAGGGCTGAAAGCCCATAAAGCTCATCTCAGCACTCTGGTATTTGAATATGTTTTGACAAACAGTGTAACATGAGCCACAGCACTCGGCCTTGATTGATGGACGGCAGGCCGAAACCAAAACAGATGTAAAACATTGTCAAACTCAGTCCCTGTGTAGACAATAGCAATCCGTCATGGGAAAATGTCACAGCAGACTCCCTCCATTTTGTATCTTCTCCTCAGGTATTGTGTTTTGCGAGGAGCCCAATGGCAATCTCTACTCCTTCAGGGGAGAGCTACGATGGAGGGGGGAGACCTACAGGTTGGACACGGAGCACATCCTTCTCAGAGGGACGGTGTTGCGAAACACTGACCACGCATATGGTCTGACCGTATATGCAGGTATTCAACCCACGAAGAGCAGTTCTGTAAAATAGCAAAAGCTTTTAATGGGCATGTACATATAATGTCATTCTGAGTTACGGATGCAGTTCCTGTAGAACGATTGGTGGGCAAACTTTGTGGACAAAATTCTGCAAAGGGGACAGAAAAACTCAAATCAAATGCATGTCCGACGTGGATGTGCAAGTCAGTTTTGGTCAAAGCGTCTATTAGATAAATTAATGTTTATTTTACACCTGTGCCCTCTAAGCTACTTCTTCAGAATGTTGATTCTCTCCTCTATTACACTGTTTAAACTTAAAACCTAATAAAACTCCACTGAATGTCACTTTCCATCATACAGACACTGAACATCTCATCACGATTTATTGCTCTGCTTAATTCGATTGTTGCAAGGTGCAGACACTAAGATCATGAAAAACTTTGGCAAGGTGATCGTGAAGACGACCCAAGTGGAGAGGATCCTCAACAGGGTTATCCTCGGAGTAAGAGCCCAGCCATTTTGGATAGCTGAGGGGAATGGATCTAGTGACATTAAGGTTACTTTGTGATTGAGTGCAGTAGTTATCATTAATGTGGAGTTACCGCAAGCTAATTACACACAGTTCTTAATTAATTCTTTTTGAAGCTGATGCCTTATTCTTTTTTTAATTGTTGGTTTCCAGATATTATGTAATATATAATAATATTATATTATAAAATATAGTATTACCTGTGGTTAATAACACTGAGGTGCATTATTCATGTTAATGAAATCATTAATAAAATGTTTATATTGCTGATCGGCGATCTTCTGTCTTGACTGTCTCAGATGCTGCTGTTTATGCTACTGCTAGACCTTCTGCTGGCTGTGGGCTCTGGGGTGTTTGAGCACCAAGTGTCCTCCCGCCTGGAGGTGCTATCAGC
>NC_137921.1:51759945-51917445 GCF_963457725.1 Sprattus sprattus | reverse complement strand
TATGCCACTACAGAATGTTCTGCTTTTACAGCTCTTCCTAATTGCTAACACACTATAACTGATTCCTCAAACTACAGCTTTGCCTCAGTTCTAAAAAGATATGCACTTTTCTCAGAATGGCAAACATTATTCACACATTTTTCAATGTGTAAACTTCATATTAATTTATTCACATTCAATCAATACAATAAACTCAAGGCATCACCATCTGAACTCAATGAGCACACCTTTTTTGAAGTGGAAACTCTAAGCCACAGAATTATTAACACATCAATTAGAATAGCAGAATCAATAAATAAGGGACACTGGTGTGCTCCATAATAATGGATCATACAATGTAGAAATCGCAAAACACCAGAGTCTGTTTAAGGCACTGCCCTTCAAAATGCAAGACACATACACCACTTCCAAAGAAGAACATTAGTTGTGATGTGCTGTGACAAGACCCAAACAGGAGGCTGGGTACGGTCACACTTTTCTCAACAATGTAAACCCAGTTACACAGTGTACGTTTTTGACTGTTTGTATGTGTCGTCTTAGTTGCTGTCCTGATAGTTCAGAGGTTTGAGAAAACAGGATATTTTCAGGAAATGAGTCTTTGCAGTCAGGAAAAAAACTGTAAGGTGACAAATGCAAGCACCCCACCATTGGGATGTAATGGCACTGGAAATATTTGATCAGTATACACATGGAAGTTAACAAAACACCCTCACACACATCTGCACATTGCTGTACAAACAGGATTTAATCACATAAAATACTCTCACACCAATCTTAATGTTTCTTCATATTGGAGTATTGATTCTGACTGGGAATTTATCTTGCAGCGTCTGTATGAGAGCTGGTTCATTTCTCTGTACACGGTCATGTACACCTCCATGCCTGTGCAGTGTCTGGCTGTCTTTGAGCAGGTAGGTAAGACAAGCTGTTAATATGCTCCCGGCTACTGCTATGTGCTACAGCATAGGCTGAAAACACGTCTCTTGTTTGGTGACACCTCTCTATGTCGTAACGGAAAGTGTGAAAGAGTATGAGCACATAGATACAGTTCCCTTCACAATCATTGGCACCCTGGTAAAGATGGGTTTAAAGAGTTATAGATCCAGTTAACAATGTTGAGAATGTAAAACTTCAAGAAAAACAATCTGATCTCTTTTTTACGTTTTAGTCACTGAGGATGACAAGACTGTCAAAACACGCCTGCCTATCGTGTTAGGAGTATTTCAAATTCTCTATGAATTGAAGTTTCACTTTGTACATTTCTAATTCAACTTGACGTTGTTAACTGGATTACTAAACTGGATTGTAACTGCACCAGCTAAAGTAGAAAAACATCCTCCTGAGCACAGGGTTACACTACTTCAAAAAGGGGTATAAGAATTTCACCTTCGCCTTGTGAATTAGCTTGTTTTCACACTGAAAACTAAATAAAAATCCAACCTTAAGTAGTGAATATAATTAATTCTGAGAAAAAAAGTCCCTCATCAAGAAATATTAGTTTTTAACAAAATCATACGTGCCACAATTATTGGCACCCCTAGAAATGATTGTAAACAAAATGTAACAGAAGCATTTTCCATGATCAGAGTGTTTAGGAACTTTCAAGCATTAATCCATAGCTTCCTGGTTAACTGTGGTTCAAATATGAGGTGACACAGAGTCCAGATTACCTTATTCATTCTTCAACATGGAAAAGATAAGAGAACACACAAATCAAATAAGGGAAAAGTGTGCTGAGTCAGGCACACTTCATAAGTCAGGGAATGGCGAATGGCTATAAATAATAGCTACTCACCTGAAAATGCCCAAATCTACTGCTATTTTAAAAAGTTAACTTAAAAAAGTAAACTAGAACTGTGACAAACTAGCATGGTAGAGGACCCACGTTTATTTTGCCCCCACAGGATGGTACGAGGAGGGGGGGGTCATTGTTGGAGAGTTACAGAAAAAAGTAGCGTCTTAGGGTAACCAAGTCTCCAAAACTACCATAAGACATTGCACATTGTAAGGTTAATAAGAAAATACTTTTTACACAAAGTAACTTTGAATTAAGAAGCATTTGCACCATAACCAAATTGGAACACTCTTATGCTTATGAAGCAGTTCTTGCCAGTTGCTTAGAAAAGGGCATTATTGGAGTGTAATGTTATCATGGTGTTTCCCCCACTGCTAGGATGTGAGTGCAGAGGGCTGCATGTGTTGGCCAGAGTTCTACAAGAAGGGCCAGAGCCTGGAGTTCTTCAGCCCACAGGCTCTCACCACCACCCTGCTCTACTCTCTCTACTCCTCCCTGGTCCTCTGCCTCCTGCCCTTGGGGGTCTTCCAGTACCTCACGCTCGACTTCCAGACCTTGGCCGTCACCGTGGGAACGTCAGCAGTGTTCATGACAACAGCTGAGGTCATAGAGGGGTCCCAGTGGATGACGTTATACTTAGCATTCTGTCTCTCCGGGCGACAGCTCTGCTCACACAAACTACTGCTATTACAGTTGTTACATTTCAGTGTTGAAACCAATGACAGAGACCAGTATGATGTGGATGTAAAATTAAAAGGTATAGGTGAGTGCTCATAGTATGCTGCCCTGCTTATTTCCTACAGGCAATCATTCAGACAAAGTACTGGACCAAGTACAATGTTGCAGCAGTGATCCTCAGCCTCGTGTTGTATTTCTTGTCCACCCTGATTTTGCACAGCCCTCGTCTACATTCCAGGTCCCCCAAAGACTATACATTCCCTGGTAAGAACTTTAATGTCAATCTCCCTAGCCTCAGACAAACATACACACACACACTCACTCACACACTGATACGTATGGTCGAAAGGCTCACACATTTTCTCTCTCTCTCTCTCTTTCTCTCTCTCTCTCTTTCTCTATCTCTTTCTGTCTCTCACACACAAACACTGATACGTATGGTCAAATAAACACTCACACATTCCCTCTCTCTCTCTTCCTTTCTCTCTCTCTTCCTTTCTCTCTCTCTCTCTTTCTCTCTCTTTTTCTGTCACACACACACACACACACACACACTAACACACACACACACACACACACACACACACACACACACACACACACACACACACCAAAATTGCTGAGAAGTCCTGGAATCCTTCTCGATGAATCTTCATTAATGTCAAATGAAATGTTCTGTTTTTGTGGCAGGAGTGTCGATAAATGCCTTTGGAGAGCCTGTCGTTTGGCTTACTGTTCTATTGACCACCTGCACTGCCATCCTCCCATCAATGGCAATCCAGGCCCTAGATGTGATGCTCACATGCTCGAACACACACAGGGTGAGATCCACATGCCACAGACGCTTTGAAGTTTACAATGTCTCCTAGCTGTGAATCTGTCTTTGAGGGTAATCTAGGAGGGTACGGTGTGTCTGTGTGTGTGTGTATGTGTGTGTGTGTGTGTGGGAGGGTGTTCCATTGTAGCCGATCTGATAACATGTTCTTGTAACAACATTCTAAATATGCCTGATATTGTAATCAAAAAGTTAAGCTACCAAGTCATCAGTACGGGTGGCTCTTTTTACTTCTATATGGACACATTCCACTTTTCAAAATGACTGAACTATCAACCACTGGTAGACCACAGTCATTAACTTGCTTACCACTGTAAACTCATTCTTATGATGTTTGTGAGTCTGGGGCTCAATATCAACCACTGTAGGGAACATACTGGTACAAATCTGGAGACAATAGTGATTTGTACATCCTTAAGTATTTGTAAATGATGTATGAAGTGTGTGGTCTACTTGTTACCTATTTTCTGTTTTTCTTCCCTCTGTAACTCAGGTCCGTAGCAAGAATGACCCTGTTCTCACCAAGATGAATGGAACTCCATTCCGCCGTGGAACTGTCCAGCGCCGGTCCTCGTACGCTGTCTCACAGGGCAAAGGTTTCGGTCGACTCATCACCTCCGGGGCAGGACTCCGCACTGCGGCCCCCCAGCAGCAGACCCCTGATCCGCCCACGACAGACTCTCACACGGCTCAGCCTCTCCCAGGCAATGCCCAGGGAGAGAGTGCTGATGCCTTATAAAAGGAAACCCATGCTCCTTAGAGGTAGATGGGGAATCGCCCAATGCATCGTTTAACCAGAGTTATATGTTGTTATTTTTAATAGATTTTACTAATAAAATGGATTCATCTTATACTTGTACGTGCATTTTTTAATAGATCCATGTCTAACACAATTTTGAGCATCCTAACAAAGAAAATACACCATACTCACTAAGCTTTTTGTTAGTGTAGAATAATCCCATGGTAAATGCATGTGAAGACTTGTGATAGTATCAAAGCAAAATGACACGTTTTCTCCTTGACCAGCCAAGGTCAAGCCACTGCATATAAATCTGTGGTCTTTGTCTGATGAAAATCAATAAACTCATAAGCCTTTGGGGTCCTCATCTGCATGCAGACTGCATTAATGTGCTAGGCAAATGGGCAAATGCAAACAGCCATCCTGTAGTATCAACAGCAGGCTGAGATATGCAAGCAGAGAATGTGAGGTTGCACACCTGAATCATTTTTCATGGTTGTTTATATATATATATATATATATATATATACGTATAGGTGTGTATGTGTGTGTGTGTGTGTGCGTGTGTGTAAGCTGTATTGATTTTTATCAAGATGACCTTGGACTGCAGGTTGAGAGAACCACCTCTGAATAACAAATCAGGCTTAGGCACCACAAGTGTTTTTACAATTGATTTTATTCGTTAATTTATTTCAAAACACGCAATTTTACCCATATTTTTCCTTTTTTAACGCTTTTTTAATTTTCTGTAACAGTTATTACTCCAAATTTTCCTCGTTAACATCTCACCATGAGCTACAGAGTGCTCCACTGAGTCTCCAGCTCCCCCATGTGGCAGGAGGGGGGAGGAGAGGCTCTCACCCACAGCTCGCTTTGTCTCACACAGCCAAGGCCAAGGTGTGTGTGTGTGTGTGTGTGTCTGATCATTTGTATGCGTACGTGAGTGAAATATTACTGCGCTGCATACAGAAATCATAGTGGCAGCCCTGAAAGCCGGATAAATCCGGAATTTCTGGTGGGATTGTCATACTGGAGGTTAAGTATTTGGTATCAACAATGTCAGCAACGCTCTCGTAGCTCCGTCACATTTCATTGTGTGATTGCGTGTGTGCTTGTGCATATGTCTGCGCACATACTCGTATGTGAATTGGTCTTTGGTTTGACAGTGCCTTGCATACTAACAGCCAAATACACTCCAATCACAGTCGAAGTGCGCACCTTTTGAGCTGTACCTCCGGTCTGTGTGTTTGTGTGTGTGTGTGTGTGTGTGTGTGTGTGTTGGTGTGTGGGTGTGTGTTCGAGGCCTGGAATGGCCTTTGTCATGGAGCCATCGTAAAACAAGGACACGGCCACACTGTAATTCCTGCACATCAGCACGATACTCATTACAAAAACAACCACAAACACCGAGCCCCATCTCTGAGCAGTCGAGAGGCTTGTAAAAGCACAGTCCACTCCGCCATCGGGACTGTGCCATAGTGCTTTTCCAGTATTCCAGGCACCCTGTTGCAATACCCTTCGGGTGCCCGCGGAGACAAGACACCAGGTCAGGGGGTGGGGGGAGGGGCGAGATGGAAGAGGGGTCTATGAAGGGGCATGTGGGGCTGAAAAGGGGGCTTAAAGGTGTTTAAACACACTGACCCACTCGCAGACAGTAGGATTGAGGGTCAGGTATTTGCATAGTTTTCTGTGCAAAAGCAACCAGCCGCTGGGTACAGTAGTGTCATCCTCTCTCGCAGGGCTGGGTGGATCAGCAGGAGACCATGCGGCAGGGTGGTAAGGGGTGGGGGGATGGGGGGTGGGGGGTGGGGGGTAACAAGGGTGTCATGGGAGACCGGTGATCTGCCCCTGGACTGCCCTGAGGACGGTGCCTGTCTCCTCACGGGATTATCACATGGCAGTGAGAGACCGTTTTGATGGGAGGAATGTCTGTGGTGGCCCGTCACCATTGGGTTTGCATGATTGTACTGATGACGCCTCGGGTCAGAATCCTAGTGCATTGGGGCTGGTTGGGGTGCTGCGTTTGCCCGTGCTGATGTCACTGTGCAGTGTGTGTGGCCTGGTGTGTGTGTGTGTGAGATGATTGTGTGAAGACTGAGCATATGCGACACATTTTGGCTTTAGCTGTGGGCTGATTGGGCAGAGCCTCTCCATTCCGTTCCGGGTCCCTCCCTCGTGCCCTAGTGCTGGCCTGGTCCTGTCCTTTCCTCTCTCTCTCTCACTCTACCCTTTGTCATTTTTTTTCTTGTTTTGAAACTGATTGTCTTCTACCATCACAAAGACACTTGGTTCTGATTGATTGACAGGTAACAGAAGAGGGGAGAGCACAGTGTGTCTGAGGAGGAGGAGGAGGAGGGGAGGGAAAAGGGGAGGGGGGTCTTATCTTTTCCTGACTGCAGTCAGACTTACAACTTTCAGTTCAAGAGGGAAATAAATTAAACATATCCTGTTTGACAGAAAAAGCATCACTGGCCATTGGGGGGGGGGGGGGGGGGGGGGGGGGGGCGGGAAGGGGTGGGGTGGGGGGGCGGGGGGGGGTTTATGTTTTTGTCCAAGCACTGTTGGTAATTTTAGATTTTTTTTTTTTTTGCAGGGACATCTCGTAATCCAAATCAATGAGCACTTCACTTGTAAACACGCACGTACACACATTGTCAGGCTTCAGAGAGGTTGGGATAGGCATGTACATGGTCTGCGACTCCGTCTGAAGAAAAGAGCATTAATATTAGATCAAAGCGGAGGAATTAAAGCGGCTCTGCGGTCGAAGTTGAACCTCCCTCAGCACACACTGCCCCCCCCCCCCCCCCTCCCCTCCCTACACTGTAGGTTATATACATAAGAGACACACTGGGTTAGGACAAGGGGAGGGAGGGGGGAGGGTTGTAACAACACATGCACACGACCAGTAAAAACAACAGTGACCAAAACAAAATGAACAGAAAAGAAACATCAGTAGAAAAAGAATACCCCCTCCACCATCCAGAAACCTGACCATCCCAACCATTCACCCAGATCCCTCTACCCCAGCCTCCTCTTCCACAAAAGCACAGGTCATTCCTGTTGTTTGTCTATACAGTATACAATAGTCATGCAAAACAAAACAAAGGATGCTCCCCTTTTCCAAGGAGAGGAGCATTTTTTTCTCTTTTTTTTCTGTCTTTTTTTTTTTTTTTAAATAACACCAAAAACACAACCAGGATTATTTGTCTCGGGGTGAAAGTGGAATGGAACGCTAGAACAATGTTGGAATTGTTTTTGAAAAGAATTATTCCGTTGGTTGATATTCAAATCATGGTTTTCAAAAATCAAACCAAATCAATTGCAGTTAGTCTCTGACAACTTCTGAAGCCGTTATGTGTTCCCTCGAGTGTGGTCGTCTTGTCTGAACCCTGTCACATCTCTTTCCAGCTCTTTCTTTCACCTCTTTCTAAATCCCTTCATATTTCTCAGAAACATTCAGTGTCTTTCTTTGACGAAAAATGTTAGTACATGCCATAGCAAAAAATCAAACAGAGAACATACGAGGAAAATGAGCAAACAAATCCAAAAATCAATAGATTAACAGTATAAAGCTTCAAGTCACAAGTTTTCAAAACTAACTATTATTAGTTATCATCGTTATCACTATTGTCGTTATTTTCATTTTTAAATTACAATAAACTTTACATGAAAGGTTTGAGGTATTTCAGAATTAATTGTCAACACACATCTGCCATGTCTTTCCACTGCCCAGGGGAAGAGGCCGAGAACCTGCATACCAGTGCTCTGAACGACACACATTCATCCATGACCAGCGGTTAGAATCAACGCAAAATAAGCAAATCAGCCTCCAACCATATTGCTTTCGCCTACAGAGACATGAACTCAGCAGTCATGGATGGCAGCAAGCCATTGCAGTATAGAGATCTGGGTAAAGGCGCACCCATGGTGGACTGAATCCACCCATTTAACTGGGAGGACCACTGATATGCAGAGATTGTATTACAGCAAACGGGGAAGGGGGGGAGGGGGGGGGGGGGGTGTCGAGGAGAGAGTAATGATTAATGAGTTTTTTTGGAGTTACCTTCTGTGCCATGGATTGCATAGATGCACTTCTAGCGTCTACCGTCACAATGTGCCCACTCCCTCTCTGTTCCATAAAAATATCTGTGGGGGGAGGGAGGCCCACCATGACTGGGCGCAGAGGTGCACTAGACAGCTAAAGACATTAAGGGCGCAGGGCCAGGATGAGGAGAAACACAGAAGAAAAGTAACTGAAAGAAAGAAGGAGATTTGTTGCAACTTTTAACGATTAAAATTGATTGAAATAATTTGACGGGATGATTTTTTTTTTCTTACACTGACTGTATCAAAGTCTCCACAGACTTTCTGCAAGGTAAAGTGCTTATCCCTAGATGTAAGATGGCAAATTCAAAGAAAAACGAATGTTTTTTAGAGGTGACACTTGGGTTGTTGTGTCCTCTTTTACTGTATTTCCCTTTTCCGCTCATTGCCCAGTAAATATATAAATATGTGTGTGTGTGTTTCTGTGTTTCTGTGGTTTTGTCAGTAAATCCAGAGCAGTCCCACCCGTGGTTGAAGGAAAAAGGCACTCAACACTATCTGCATGGCATCCACCTCCCTCAATGTGGCACAATGCAGTCTGACTGCGCTGTGTATGTGTGTGTGTGTGTATGTGTGTGTGAGGTGTGTGTGTTTCTCAGTTAGTGTGTGTGTTTGTGTTTGTGTACCTGCATGTGTTTGTGTGTCAGTTAGTGTGTGTGTGTGTGTACTGGGCAGTCCTGAGCAGAATGGGAGGAGAGGAAGGGTTGGTTACTTGGTGAGTATCCCCCTGGGCAGCTTAGTACAGGCAGGTTGAAAAATCTTTGGTATCAGTGGCGGTTTCAAAAACCACTCAGCTCAGTGAGGTAGCCACACTGGTTCTCACTACAAACAAAGGTCATTTTCCCAAGCTAATGTACATTACAGATTCCTTGCTGAATTGTGTTACACAAATTTCTTGTCTTTTTTTTTAACTCAATGCTCATAGCAAATTGAGTCAACCTCCCTCTATCAAGCATTTGGCATGAACAATGCCCTATCTAACCAGAACAGTACATCTAACTACAAGTACCCCCCGAAAAAAATGCTACAGTTGCACCATTGTGGAGACAGCATTTAGACCTGGTGGTGTCCTCTGGTGTTATTCAGCCTCCACATGAAGAGAAGGGGTGAATGGAGGAGGTTGCGCTGTTCTCCTTTAACACAGCCCTCATCCAGGCTCCGTGGAAAAGGGCCTCTGGAGCATCTCAGTCCAATCGTCATGACAACGGAGGAGAGAACGAATGGTCCTTTGCCCACCCCCCCACCCTCCTGGCTTCTGGTTTAAGACGTCTCCCCCATCACCTGTGGACGCATGAAGGGATGTGAGAATGTTTGTCCAGTGGCCTCAGTTTTCTCTGTCTCACCATTCCTTGTGTCGACCCCCCCCCCCCCCCCAGTCATTTTCCTTTAAAAAAAGTCCTTTCATCTTTTCATTTGCAATTTATGAAGAAAGGTGCCTTACATATGCACAACAGATCACAATAGTAACAAGGAATAGAAACTTTGTTTCTATGGTACTAATTACCCGCATCATTATTATAGTGGGAGAGAGAAAGAAAGACAAAGAGACAGAGACAAAGAGAGAGAGAGAGAGAGAGAGAGAGAGAGAGAGAGAGAGAGAGAGTAGGAAGAGGGGGATGAAGAGGAGGTAGAGAACCAAAGACAGAACGATCGCTGTGTTTGTTTGTATTTTTGAAAGGGTGACATTTGTCTTGTGGTCTGTGTAGCAGCTGTTCATTGAGATTTCTTGTCTAATTTCTTTCAGACATTCTGATGCGTAGAAAAAAGTAGCTAGATTCTAATCAATTCAAAGATGATTGTTGGTTGCTATGGCACACGCTGCCCATTAAGAGGGGTGGGGCTTGCTGAAGCTGTGTGAATGCTGTACCATCACTGATTAGCATTAAGGCAGTTATCATTGGCACTAGTTTTTGAAATAGTTTTGGACTGTTATGTGGTCAACCACATGTCCTCCTTTAAAAAAAGTAATACTAATAATGAGATATTTGTACTATGAAATGATGACAGACAATCATAATTTGAAGGTTGGTAACATACAGATTACAATGTTCAATGCTAATTGTGCTGTGCAAATACCTACAGCTTCCCTTCCACATTTAAAACAAAGTATATGTCCGTATGAGTTTAAAATATGTAACACGCCCCAGTAAGGTACAGAGAAAGTTCCTCACATCCTAGAGTTACTTTTAGTTTGTGATCAATTGACCATGACGTATTCGACTATTTCTTTGTGTCTTGCATTCCGTCTGTTGAACGTCCCTAACCTTTAAACCTTGTGTACAGCAAGATGATTGACAAAAGTCATAAAGACTAGAAGACTGTCAGTCTTCTTAGATTTAACCGTATGCCACATGTGCGGACGTGGCTTGTCCTATTGTCTGGGAAATGATGAACCATCTCTCTGGTGTTGTTAAATTGCAATTGCTCTTTTGACCAGCAGATGGCACTGCCACTCTATGTAGGTTAAGGATGGCCGCTTTGCAGTAGCCATTGTGAAATGTTCTGGATTTCCGTGTGCTCTTCATTCTCTCTCTCCTCAGAGGCTATAAAGCAGCGACCGTGTTACATTTTTTTCTTTTTCCCCATTATTATTCAACGAGCAGGAACAGACGTAATTTCTTATTTCAGGAACCTTCCTAACAGAAAGGAACAGAGCCACTTCATTTTATAAGCAAGGACAAACAGCCTTCCCAGCAGGTTTTCCAACATCTGTGCAAAAATATAGACCTGAACTGGGGCAGACCTGAGTATCTTCATTGTGAAGTGTGTTCCATTTCACCTTCAGGAAGGTTCAAGGCCCCTTGCTTTCTGTCTGCATCGATTACATTTTCAATTCATTAGCCTGGTGCATGATCTGAGAGTCTCTATGAAATGGCCCGGGCTTCAGAGAATACCTCTGGCAAAGGGTGGCTGGGTCGGTGAGGTGGGGGGAGGTGAAGAGGACAGCAGAACTGGTTCCTGCGGGAACTGTGTGGTTGTTTTCTTTTTTTGAGTGCCGTGTACAGAGGCTTGGTTGGAACGTCAAAAGGTTGTGTGCTGTGATGCTTATTGCTGCTGTTTTGCTCTTGCGTCCTCACATACATGTGATTTCAGTGAGGCTGAGCAAATGCAGTAAGGGAATGCTTAAAGGAATTTTCGTTTTAGCAACCATTTCGAAAGAGGAGGCTACTTGAGGCTTGACATCTCAGCACGTGGGTAGGGTTTCAACATGATGCTGGACTTCGAACAAAAAAACAAAACATCAATGTATGGACCTGAACGCTTATTTGCCTGTGTACTATTCTGCATCATAACAGTCCAACAGACAGAGAGAGAGAGAAAACAAAATGGAGGAATTGAAAGAGCAGGACTGAAGGAGATAATCGTTTAGCATGTCGCTAACAGCTCCTCGTGGCGACCGAGTGAGTGGCAATGACGATGGTGGCCCCAGGCCTGGCGCCAGCTCTATAGCGCCCCTCTCAGGCCTTGGAGAAGGTGGTGGCAGAGGTGCCTGGCTGCCCCGGGCTGCCGCTGTGGTGCTCGTCGATCCAGCGGTCCATGCAGCGGCGGCGGGCGTTCATGAAGAAGTTGCTGACCGTGCTGACCTCCAGGCCCAGCTGCTGGGCGATGGTGATCTGCATCTCCTTGGACGGCCGCTTGTTCTCCTTGAAGATGGCGATGAGTGTGCGGCGCTGCAGGTCCGTGAAGACCAGACGTTGCTTCTTGGGCACCATGTTGCGATCCTTCTGCTGCTCCTGCTCCTTCCTCTTACAGGCTGTGAAGGCAAGGGGGGAAACAGGGGGGAGACAGGGGGCAGCCATGGACATGCCATAGGTAAGGAGAAAGAAGAAGGAGAGAGGGGGGAGACATTTTATTTCAAGTCCAGAATATAAAAATGAACTGTGATACACAGAAGGCTAGGAGTAAAAATAAAATGGCCGACATAAAAAAAAGAGGAAAAAAAAGAAGCCAGTGATTTGTTGCCCGCAATAAAGACGGTAGTGTGCCATCTAGTTGCACATAAAATTAGCCCACACACCAACCTCGCAACAACTTTGGCTCCCTTGTACGGCCTTGAATTAAATGTGATTTAAGTCTAATCCATTCCTGGTCCCCGGGGAGAATATTACTCCCATCTTGGAGAGGCCGGGCGAGAGGCGAGAGGAGAGAGACGAGAGGCTAGCCTGCGGTGAGCACTCCAGCCTGGTTGGAGACACTGCTGTTTGATTCAATATTAATGCAGTTTGGGCTCTCACTGGGAGACTGAGTGACTGTTGCCCAAAAGTGGGCTTTTGTGTGTGTGTTTGTGTGTTTGTGTGTGTGTTTGTGTGTGTGTGTGTGTGTGTGTGTGTGTGTGTGTGTGTGTGTGTGTGTGTGTGTGTGTATGTGAGAGGGAGAGAGAGAGAGAGAGAGAAAGAGTGCACACTTGAATGTATGTGTGTGTGCAAGGATGTCTGTACATGTTTTTTTTTGTGTGTGTGTGTGTGTGTGTGTGTGTGTGTGTATCTGTATGTGTTCCATGAGTGTGTGTAAAAGAGAGAGTGAGAGTGAGAGAGAAAGAGAAAGAAAGCAGAAAAGGAAAAGTGAGAGAGATATTGACCCGGACTGCTGTAGGATTTGGCAGAAGGCGGGGGCTGTCTATTGGGACCGAGGCCTGAATCCCCTCCAGCAGGTCTGCAGTCTGCGACTTCAAACAGAGGCCACTGGAGGTCTATCCATTGAGCTACGAGCCGGTATTTTTAACTGCCTTTATAAAAAAATAAAAAACAAGCTTACGACTCACAGCCTTTCTCAAACTAAGATGGTGGTGGAGCAGGCATTCAGGAATATTCAGGCAGAATCGCAATGAATTGTGTTAAACTTGACAAGACTGTGGCTGTGAAAAGCATAGTGATTTGGGTGATGTTGATTCTTGAAATTCATGCTGAAATAAACTGATTTAAAATGTTGATTGTTTTTTATGGTGCTAGTCATTTCACGGCTTTAGACACATCCCTGACAGTTTCCAGTAGTAACATTCACTTCACTTTCTATATGTCTTACTGTCAGTCTGAATTCTGATATTTTCCAATTATCTCTTTTTATGTTCTTTTCTTCTGTGCTGCCTTGACCACCTCTCCTGTTGTCTACAAGGCCACTCTCTCACGCTCGTACACAAACACTGTTTTCCCTCTCTTCCACGTCTAAATCAATTTTTCTTACTTTCCTTCTTTTATGCATCTCTGCTGTTAACCGCACTCACTCACAATCTCAAAAGCATACAGAGAGAGACAGAGAGCGACAGAGAGAGAGAAGAGAGAGAGAGCAAGTGTACATGGAGAAAAGCTGGGGTGCTGTTTCTGATTACAGTGAGTCTGAACCCATTGATCACCTGCTGTAGTCAAATCTGCTTACTATGGTCATCTAACCTGCCAGCATATCCATCATGCCAGCATTTCACATTAACACACTGCTCTAGTGCACAGCACACTCAGTTCACAAACAAACCACAAGTGCTCCGAGGAAAAAAACATAGCCAGTAGAAATATCAAGTGATAATATTTGTTGGTCCAATTTTAGAGTCATTTTTACACATACAGAACACAGAAAGTGGAGACCGCTGAGTGACGAATTTGGAAAGCTTTCAGGGTACTGCCATGTACTATCCCTGTTGTTATTTCAAGGTCCAATCAGCAGGTGTCTCTCGACCCGTTTGTGCGTTATTGCCTATTGCCGAGGTTACAGGCGTTGGGTTTTTGTGATCAATAACGATCGATCGGCGAGGAAGGGGGCCCTGATTACTGAACCAAGCGCGCCGGGGAGGGAAGAAAATCGATCATTGCAGATTTTACAGCTGCAGTGCACACAGAGTCGCGGGACAAGTAGACGTACTCATACTCAAACAGTAGGCCAGACCGGATCCCAGGAAAGCTTAGCCAGTGCCTTGGTGTCAGGCATCAATCTCGGGCCTGAGAATAGTGACCACAAATGGACTCGAGTTCAGAAGAAAAGATTAGTCCAGCGGTGAAGTCAAATTAAAGTTGTTCATTACAACTACCACCGCTGGCAAAGCTTTAAACGGAATGTTTCGTCCTAGTCGAAACAGACCACTGCCGCCAATTAGTTTCAAGCGTCAGGAGTTGGTCAGAAGTTAAAGACTCACCTTATAGAAGCATGCTGGCCCCTTTAGCGATGAGGAGTTGGCTCATGCAAACATGTGACGTTGGAAGGTGGAGATTTGATGAAAAGAATATGATTCATTTATAGATAGGTACTGCAATAACATTTGACAGAGTTACACAACAGGTTCAGTTTGCTTTGGCTGTGTGAAATGCTTTCAGCAATAGTCTGTCCACAACCAGCGCTGGGATGTTGAGTGTGTACCTACACGGAGCCTGTTTAATGCCAGTCCATAATTGTTTTTCTAAATTTAGACCAAAAATTAATTGTGGCTGACCTTTTTTTTAAGGTGCCGCATTTACGCAATTAAATTGCCTTTATCTTAACAACTGAAAAGCTCAATGACAGTTGGAACTGTGGCATATGTACAGTTTCAACACGCCATCTCTACTTGTCTGCCTGAAGCTGTTTGCCACATTGCTATTTGTTAACACTGCAATGAAATTATGATTTGAAATTAAATGATGACACTGAAGTGGTTTGGTTATACGTCGATACATTAAGAGTCTTTGGAGATTCTGCTGTGTACTGAAAGAATCAACCATCAATACTATTTTAAAAAACAATACGTATGAAAATAAAATAAAACGATACGACGTATAAAACATATCTCAATTAAGCTGATCTACATGTTTTGCGTTTCCAAAAACGATGGTAAAAAAACGTCATTAGATCCGAAATCTTTTATTGTCCTAACCAAGGCTAATTTTTATGCGTTGGCATACTTTGGCATTGACTTTGCTAACAGAGAGTGGCTCTAACAATCAGTGGCGAATTCAATTTATGCCTTCCTGCCTTAAAGTCTAACTTTTCTATTTAAAACGCCCACTTGGTTGAGGCCAGGGCAAAGATGAATGATGAATCTATTGAGGGTTTATGCGTCAGTCCCTGGGTGTTGAATGCAGTGTAAAGGGCTACCGGTTGGGCGCAAAGGTTCATCCGTCTCTAACTACTCCTCAGTTCAATGCTGATTAATGTAATAGGGGACAATTGGTACTAATTTACTGACCATTTCCTTGGACGTGTCTGCTTTCTTCACAGTTAAAATGAAAACGCTCATTCTAAAGGACTTCGTATATTGCATTCATTCTCGTGAATCATTTGAATCCAAACTTTTCTTTTTTTTTCTTAATTTTACATTCAGTATTTTTCTTCCCTATTGATCAATTAAAAAGCACAGCATCTTATATGTTTTAACCACTACAATTTCGTAATCGAACTTTAATCCCTGATGAAAATAATCAAATGCAGGATTACATTTCTTTAAAATATTTGATTTGTGATTATAGGGTAAATAAATAAATAAAGCGTGTGAAAGTTGCCTTGGCAAGCCGCTCTGGAAGTGTATGTGTGTGAGTGTGTGTGTGTGTGATGTCGGATTTTCAACTGGGGGAAGTGAGGGGGTTGGAAGAGGATCGATACCTAACCGCACCGTGCAGCCAACCAGTCTGTCGGGGATCGATGTGCTGCTGGATGGAAGGGAGGGGGGAGATCTGAAATTGGGTGCGGTATGACTCCCCCGCTGAGGATGGCCTACTGCAAGCGAGAAACGTTCAGTCAACCCCTCTATTTACCTCTCAGCACTGGATCAGTTTATCGTGGCGAGAGAACATAAAATGATTGCACCACTGGTATGGTTCCTCCCTCCGGCATGTGCAGAATACGTAGAATTAATGTTTATTCGTAGATAATCAGTATCTGTGATGTTCAACGAACCTTTGTTTTCATTTGTTTGTTTGATTTTTATTTATTTGTTTATTTTGCAAAAATCCACTTAAGTTGATAGCCTAGGCTTACGGACAAGTCCTGGCTTATAAACATATTGATTTAACGGGGATACAATCCCTCTTTCTAACTGTATTGCGTGAATGCAAGTTTAATCTGTCACTTCAGGCAACCTTGAATCAAACCTTGAAGTTTTTCTTTTGTTTTAAACTGCCTAGTGTTTAGTCCTCTTTATTGTATCCAGATGCGGGCTACATTCATTCATTTGAGTATGAGGATATAATACAGCCTGCTCGAGGTGTATTCTACTACCAACAAAGGTGAGGCATTGGTCGACGGCCATACCGCCTTCGTCCATCTTTCTGCCCACTTAGAAGGTTTCAATATGACATTTGCCCTCCCCCGGTCAGCTGCCAGTAATTATTTACCATTTGTCAATAATATAATACAACTTGCATAAATGTGGGCAGATAGGCCAATCGAAAAGGTTGCCAAACAGGCAAAACTATACACCTGACACGTCATAGGCTACTTCGCATTATCATGCAGGACATTCAGAAACTTTTTAAATTTGATCTACATTTCAGATTACAACAACATTAACAAAAAACAACAAATTAGTGTTTGCTACTTTAAAATGAGGTAATTGTATGATTGATATCACGAGAGATAAGGTTCAGAGAAAGAGTGAGCTACATCTGTCTACTGAAGAGCCTGGTCAATCGTCCGTGTTTTAAGGCCAATGTCACTAGTGCCATCATTCAGTTTAGTGCATAACTCTTCCATTGCTCATGTTTTAACATATTGATTTGATACTTTTTTTCCCTTCGTGTGATTTATGGGACGAGAAGCATTTTTTTCAGCATAACAGGTTCAGCTAATCGTCTAAATGTAGGTCGATTTCAGCACGGTTAATTCTGCAGTTGTCAGCTAAAACCAGAGATGGAGATGAACAAAAGACAATTCCTAAAACCCCTCAGTTAGACAATGAACGCCATCACTGCCATACATAATGGAAGGGAAATGGATTCAGGACGTGGTCTATCTCCTGTCCTGCTAAAAGCTCGGCGCCGAGGTGGTATGGTATGGTATAGTTCAGCATGGTTAAGGTGCAGGCATGCCAGTCTTCTTTTCAGTCAACTGTCATGGGTAGATTCACACAGCATTAATACTGTGTAATTTCCTCATCTCAATTTGCATGTGAGGCAGGCTGGGCAGGCCTTTTGCGGCTTACTGTTTAATTGGTGTTATCCAACCATCAAAATTGACAGGAAGTTTCACTTACCGAAGTCGATTACATGTTGAAATGAACTCTGTTGACTTACTCAACTAAGGAGACCCCCCCGCCCCCGAACGACTTCCCTTAAAAATGAATCCCATTTTAAATATCTGTTTATGTGTATAGACTTCAATGAAAACAGCATCACAGAAAAAACATGATTGCAAACTATGATTACAGAAATTCAGTTAGGCCTACATGGTGCCATAATGTGTGCATTCGCTTTTCGTCCAGAGCGCTAGTAGGCCATTGGTGGGTTATAGCCTCAAGCGGAAATAAATCTCTTAGGTCTGATGTAAGAACAGCATCCGAAACCATTTCCTACGTTTGGACGAAATGAATGCTTCAGTTCCATTCCCTTGCGTCCTATACTTTACTATACAACCACAATGCATAGCGACCTGGATGGACCATGTTGTCCGAGTGCCGTTGGTGCGACGTACAGATTTACTACTACTACAGATTCTCTACGGGGAAATACAAATGTTAACGTCCATCTTGGGCACATATACAATTTTTCTTATAATAATGCAGCCTAAAAAAGACAAACCGTGTTTTTATAAATATAGCCTAATTCCCATCATAATGCCGATGCAGAGGATGCAGCGTATTGGGCAATTTGTGTGTTGTAAATATGAAGGCAATAGTATAGTAAGTAAATAAGAAGACAGATGATATATCATCATACATACATACATAGAGTACAAAATACAATTCTTCTTTTTTTAATTCGGTTTAACGATTTTCCATATTTTTTTTCCATTTAGCCTTAATTAAATTAGTCAATGCCAAATTTAACACACCTCTGACGAGTTACGTTAATTGTCACTCGAAGACGAAAACATGCAGTTAAACATTATTGTCCGTAGCCTACAACATTGACCTGTTACAGCTTCGCAAGCACATCTTTAATGGATTACGGTTGGAAAAATATTACGTGCTAAACACGCTAAATTTACTCAGAGCTAGTACTAGTAATCTGTTAGATCTGTTAGAAGTGTTTTTTTTTTTTTTACACTTTTCTGCTTCTCTCCAACATCTATGCCTTTCATCCATATTTCATAAAACTTTCCATTTTCAGTCATTATTACGCTTACCCTCCATTCAGAATTACTGGTACAGACATGAAGTGATTAGGTTTGTTGGTCAATGACTGCAGAAACCCTTCCAAAAAGCAATTAATGCAGTGTATTGATTCATGCATAAGAACATTAGACGCTGATTAAATAATCAATAATATATACAATAAAATGTGAGACTTAATTTCTCAAATTGCTAATACCTGAATATTATTTTACACAAAAATTAGGTTTTGATTTGTGGTTTGTGTTTCAACTGTATTCCGGGTCCATCGCATGATTTTACTTCTTTTTACAACTTAAGGACTTGCACACGCGCACACACACACACACACACACACACACACACACACACACACACACACACACGCACACACACACACACGCTCACACACACACAAATGATCCTATATCCTATTATTGACTCTTGTAATGTAATGTTAGTTACCATCTTCCCCAAATGTCCTTTATTTTGCAAATATCTAAATAATATTCACCCACTCTTAAATAGTTTTGCAAAAAGGAGGCATCACCTATCTGAATCATTTTTGTGTTTTCCCCTATCAAACTGTGCATTTTTAGCACTGTACTGAATATAACAACATTATTGTTTATTTTCCAGAGCACCAAGTGGATTTGCACATAAATGAAACGACCCTGGAATAGGCAAAGATCCCATCCTCGGTAAATATCAAAGAGGAGCACATTTTATCAATAATTATTGATTGTTTAAAGGGTAAAGTCATGACAAAAGAAACGCTTAAAGACATGCACATGGGTCAATTAACGTATGACTTAAGATCATTTCCTCTTGTTTGTCCATTGAACCCTGAAGTCTAGTAAGGCAAGTGGTCATCCTGAAGTTATTTGAGCTGAGAGGTTTCAAAACATGACAATCATTTTCACTGCAAACAGTTGATGGCTATAAACTTTCAACTGTACTTACGTAAAGGCAAAGGATTACTGTGCTGGAGCGCCATCCTCTGGTCGGGAAACGTAATACAAAACTGTTCTGTTTCCATTATTACACAAGGAATCATGTAAAACAATCCTTATCAGGATTTGTCGTTTTATTTTGGCCTGCTTTGCTTACATTTAGGCCTACACATTACATTCACATATGACATACCTGCAGTGCGCATTACACTTTGCATGTTGACTCTACACTGTGCTTTTTCAATTGGTTTACTCGTGTAACGCTGTAGGTGCCGATGTGGTAATCTATCAATCAATCTGATGGCTGGAGGGTGGCTGACAGGCGATGGTGTTTCAATCCCTATCCACGTTCTTGCGTTCTCTGTAGAATGAATGGTTGGCTGCTTTCAACAGGGTTTCATCGCATGCAAACGTATTTGTTTTAGTTTTCTACACAGTTGAGATGCAAACAGCACTTGAATGGCTGTAGAAAGCATAAGGGTGGATTAGTTAAGTTTGTATGTTCATGTAAATCTTGAGGACGATGCATTGGCGTGCTTACGCGTGATGAAAACGTGTTTAAATTGGTGACGTAATGTAATTTAACCCCTTGACGCATACCTCGTGAGCAGTTGGGTCTCTCAGCAATTTGATTTAAAGGTCATTCTCCTTTATCGATCCAGTTTGGCTAGGGAGCGAAGGGAGCACAAGAATTGATCATTGAAAATAGGACAGACAGTATTTTATGCAGTACTAAGACAGCGACGATGTGTGGAATATGTTCATGATTACTATAACGTATGGCAAGGCAGGACAGAGTAACCAGAGTATCTTATAGCCACCTATTTTAGGAGGGCGTGTTTCGCGAAGAACATCCATTGTGTCATGACATTTCACGTTGCACATTTGACAATTGACTCCAGCGCATATTCGTTGGATACGTTTTTTAAATTTCGAAGCAGTCGTTTGCATGGCCACTGCTGACTGTGACGGCCAACAGCATGGCATTTGACTGCTGCATCTTCAGACTTCTGAGTATTAAGCATTATCTGGTAGTAGGCATGTTTTATGAAGGTAGGCAGCTCAGGGATAACATTTTGTTCCAGTGAATTGGAGGGGGAGGGGCAGAAGCGTTGGATTGTTTGGTTCAGCTCAAGCGATTGGGGAGGGGTGAGAAGGGGTGGTGGGATGGAGAATGGAAATCGATACGGATTCAAGCCAGCCTACATTTGATGGAGACGTAGGCCTTTTATAGCTAACCTGGTCTCATAAGCTACGGCACCCATGCACCTTAACGTCTCACATGACCTGATGTTAGGTGCAAGACCACGTCTCAATGCCACCCTTATGCATAATTTGCAGAGTGGTGATATTGTAGCCCTACATAGACTAAAACCGTTTGTTTTTTATGTATTTTAATCTGAGGTTAAGCGATGTGGTCTGCGGCCGTAGATCTACTGCAGCCATTATCTCAGTATTTACCACGAGTTTTACTTTGGTTACCAAACAGTGGCTCTGCAACCGCATGGTTCAAACCCTTTCCCCATAGCCTGCGTTCGAGTATCAATTATTAAAGTGGATATCGATCACATTCCCTGTCTACCTCCCCCTCCATCTCCCTTCCCATGTTTTCCAGAAAGCGTGTTTTCCATTACCTTCGGAATACACTATGCATAAGTTGTATCTAAGTACAAACTGTGGATCTGTATAACACAAAATATGAATGAGCCACACTTTACTTTTTGTGGTTATTTATGTAGTTTACTTCTCAAATATTGGAATGGTGTGCGTCTGCAAAAGAAGTGAAAATTATCCTGCTATCATTTGTGCTATCAACCCAAATCCAGACGACTACTGGCGATTTAACACTTCTATGAACTAGGCTATTATCATTTGCGTTTACAGAGTAGACTGGGACTCCAACAGAAACAGTATCATGCAGGGCTGTGAAAGGGTGCTTGCTATCTAAAATCATAAAAGGATTGTAGCCTATATCTCAGTTACTGTCTGATTTCCCATGAGCGCTTCACTGATTTCTCTGTTGGACGTTAATTGATATGCGTGTATGTGGATTTTCCTATTCATCGAAGATTCTGCATGACTGCAAAGTCGAATCTGAACCTCTGGATTATTGCGTTGGTGGTGGTATCTTTAACAAGAAATCTAAGATATATTGAGCAACTGAGTCCTCCGAGGACATCTCGGAAAGGAGTCGGATGCCCGGTCTACATTTCTACTGTAACGTCATTACAATGGAGACGAAAAAAGGTGTGCAGTGGAGGTTTTCGCCATTATAGTCTCTCTCGGTTCCCTAGGCCCCCACCCCCAGAGCCCTCTGAGCGACTCCAATGGGAGAGAGTGCTGAGCCGGAATAATTGATAGATGCACTGGCTATCTTTATCGATCACTGCTTTATTGACCCGACCAAATACATTGAGATGGAGTGCGGAATTCAGCACACATGCAAAGACGGATTGTTTCTCATCGTTAATGCAATCTTTAACTGCCTCCCCTCACACCTTTGTTTTCTCGATGTAGCCTATCCACATGTCCATGACAGGCACCTATCCCACACATTTTCCTTCTAGTTATTTGATGACCAATAACTCTTAATCGCTAGGCTGCTTGATGAAGAGACTTGGACGTCATGTTTGATCCCTCCTCGATTTAGGGGGATGGAGAAAGAAAAATACAAAATCATGAACAACAGCATTGTGTCTGAAATTCTCAAAAAGGTATCTGAGACCGGCACGATAACTTAATAAGCATAAGCAATGTTTCCACACAAATCTCTAACAGCCCCGTTAGAGTTCCATACGTCAGTTCATGATGACATTTTGTCTTTAGAATACTTTAGAATAGACCATCGACAGCGACAGTTTCCGAAAAGTCAGTGTCCTCAATATGGTCAGATTTTACCGGTTTAAATATGAGGGAACAATAGCGTTTTTGCATTAGCCAGGCAAAGCGACCATATTGATTTGTGTGACTGTGATGAATTTGGAATCTTAATTTGAATGTATTGATTGATGAGGCCGACTGAGTATTGCCAGCCTCTTTCTCTTTCTCTCTGAATCCTCTCTCCCCCAATCACCCGACCCAGACCCGTGCTCCCACAGGGAATAATAACAAATTTAAATGCAATAAGTAAAATGCTGTTGCCTGCATTTGCATTTTCCAGCCATTAGTAATTTCGCCTATTTCACGTATAGCACCTGACAGCACATAGTGGTGTTCTAATGGACTCAGCTACATATAACCTGTACCTTACATAACAGCAACTATAACAAAACAACACCAATAATAATACAATAATAATAATAATATATCAATATAAAGTAACCACACTCTTTAAAAAAAAAAAAAGTTTGAAATATGCAATTGAAGGATGCCTTTCTGCCATATTAAGACCAATCATGTCAACAAATGACAAAAGCAAATGCATTTCAACGCAACCTGGCAGAATGCCTTGTTTCCGCCTAAAGGATTCCTGATTTTATTATGGAAAGGAAGATATAAAATCCTCAGGCCCAATTAGGTTTAAAAGCAATGGCACTTAAAGAGACAATTGTGGAGTGTTTAAATCTTTATTTACCAGAACCCCTGTAAATGTGCAAAGGAACAATTTACATTCCATTAAGTGCTTTTCAATAGGGCATTGACTGGAACTAAAATATGCCATTATGCCCTGTTAATTGAACTCTCCACTGATATACTGCAAACACAAGTGAGGAATGACGGTTGGTAGTGGATTGTGTGTCAGTGGAGGTGTATTTAAGATAGAAAACTGCTTTGTGGTGAGGGGTCTATCGCCCCATTCTGAAGATGGAATTTTGCCTGCAGTATGTAGGCCTGTTTTTTTTTTATATGAGGGAATGTCTATGTAGTAGGCTGCCTTTGCTGACAGCCCCCCCCCCCCCCCCCCACACACACACACACACACACAGACAGCCAGCTTACACACGCTCCTTAGAATATGTTCATGTGCATCAATTAAAGTTGGTAGCCTAATGTGTTTTATGAATGCCTTGTGAGGCAGTAATTCTAGGTGAACAATCACCTCACATCGATGTGAGTTTGTCCTTGAGAAACTATGACCCAAAAGAAAAATTTGAAACACCAATTTTGTGTCTATCCAAAACAGATCTTATGTCCAATTTGCGTTCCATGTCTGATTTAAAAATTATGTCATAAATCTATTTGTTTTAAATTGCACAGTGGTATAATTGACAATTTTCTCTTTAGGGCTATAAAGTCGCCGGTACAACACGAGTAAAATCTGAAAAGCATTATACTGGTTAAAGGCCCCCAACAACACGGTACATAGTTATACAAGGTTCGCAGAAATATACAGTACAATATATAGAGCACAATAAACAATATTGCTCCCAAACGCCAACTCTTATCAACTACATTGTCTACTCTTATTTATCGATATCGATAACCACAGAGAGAGAGATAGAGAGAGAGAGAGAGAGAGAGAGAGAGAGAGAGAGAGAGAGAGAGAGAGAGAGAGAGAGAGCGAGAGAGAGGCTTGTGTAATTTGGATTTGCATGCCAACTTCTTCGCGTCGATTAACTCTTGCATGTTTACTTCAGCAGTGAGCAGCTTTCGCTTACCTGCTAGTCTGAGCGCTGACATTCGCTGGAACTCGGGTTCTTGCAACCATTTCCACATCCTCCGAAAGGTTTCTCGTCCAGACTTGAGTTTACTCCATGGTTTGGGATTACGGAGCAGATCAGAAAGCGTTCCCTGCGACCGACACAAGATTCTTGCGGCGAAGATTGCCTGCGGAATACTGTACCTTTTCAGCTCCGCGGTAATGCGGTGTGCCACCTCTTTGGTGTTTATCTCCTCTACCTGCCCTGACCCCCCTCCCTGCCCACCCCCTACAGACTGTCTATCCCGTTCGGTCAACATAGACCCGTTGTTCTGAGAGTGCTGGTGGTTGTGATGGTGAATTCCATTGAGAGAGGTCATGATGCCTGCACCATGGCCCCCCAAACCCCGAGCTAGGTGGTCTTCGCTCCTAGACAGCATCGCTGCGTGGCTCTCGAAGCCTCCTGTGGACAGCATCTTGTCGTTTGAAAGATGAGTCCCAGGACCATAGGCCGAGAGCGTCTGCTGAGAGTTGTGCAGAGACCCAAGCCCGTTGGACAGAGGAGATAACGACTGCCCCATGCCAGACATATCTTTGGGGTAATGACTGTAAAGATTGCCCATGGATGCTAAACTCCGGTCATCCCGCATGAGGGTAAAGCTGCCGCTAACGTTCCCGGCAGTGAGACGCTGATGAACCGGATGGTGATGGGCATGTTGGTGGGGATGGTGGTGAAATTTCTCGGAGACTGTGGAAATTGGAGGCAGGTGCTGCAACGGCGTTAATGTAGTGTAGGTGCTGCTTAAGCTCATCCCAGAGTCGCAGGACATGGTCATGGCCGGGTGTAAAGGACCGGACAATGAGTGGTCGGTGCGATAGTCTCCAGCCCCCTCTAAAATTGAAGCCATACTGGAAACCATCGCCGAGCGCCCGTGCGATACCAGGTTTCTATGTGATGGTTGCCGACCGTGGGGAGAGTTCATCAGGTCCTCCGCTTGATGGCCGTGAGAAACGCCGTGGAGATTCCCAATGTTTTCCATTGTAAGTTCCATCATTGTGATAGTCTCCTTTCACCTCTGTCTCCCACGTTTACGCTCTCTCCTCTCTCGTTCCCGCTCTCCCGCGCGCACGTTATCTCAGCCCTCCGTCTCCTCTTCTCCAGACCAATATTTTGAACGATTTCAAAAACAAGCCATTGATACTAAAACAGACCGCTTGTAATCAATGTAACATAGATTGTTGGCGTTTTCCAGTGGTCCGAGACCAAGGCGTGATTCTCAACAATGCACACGCGTTGTCTGTGTGCGCCTCGTTCGTCGTAAAGCCCCTCCACTATTGAAAGCAGGTCTGTGCAGCCAGTGAGTGTGTTTGCGCGCGTGCGCCAGTCTGTCAAGATGTGGTAACGTCTGTGCACGCGCGTTGTGTTGTTGGTGTTCTACTAGGATTTTTGACGTCACATTAAATCTTTTTTTTTTCATCGGAGTGCACATAGTTGTTACATGAAAAGCGCCTGGTTTTTGGTGAACAGATTTATAGTCAAATTTAACGCCATAGCCTACCAGAACATAAATACCAATGAGACACAAAAGCATTTGAAAAAAAGTAACAGTAACAACAAAGTTATTTTTGATTTTCTCGAGTAAGTGTAGCTTATAACTATAACTATCCTCTCAGAAACTTGACAGAAGTCGACATTGATTGTCGTGAGAGCTTGTGTCGTAAGCATAGATCTTTATGGGGTAATGAGTCAATCAAAATGTTTTCCTATAATTAATTTATCGCTTGTTGTTACAGGGGGTTGGTTTACTCGACAATCAAAAACCGGCAATGAGTCCTACACTGAAAACATTGCTATGCTGACATCCAAATAACGTTGAGCAATTAGCCTATACATATTTCAGTCTAATAAGGCGCATTAAGAACTGTATTGGCATTAAAGGACATCTCAAGTGGGCTCTAATGTAGCCAAACTAGTGACTTAGAAAAGTTTACTCTTCGATCCAACTCAAATTGTCATATCTTGCTGAGTGTTAATTTTAGTGATATTTAGGCTTCAGAATCTTCCTCAAAAACAGACCTGCAAATTCCCCTTGTTTGGCTACGCCTCACACGATATAGATTTGACAGGCTACATATTTGAGTTGTATCTTAATTGCAATACGATTTAAATCCAGGTTTTAAACATCCAAAGAGACATGCTTTGTGTGTGCACAATTTTAAAGTTTTAACGAATGTGCAGACACCCTGATGTTTTGGAGTGATAGACACAGCCCATTTACGTCAGTTCAGGTCACCAATGGCAATTCATCAGTGTCAATGGATCGGTATTGACGGGCGAATTCGTCGATATTGCCACAGGAAAGTACGCGCAACGCCGGGCTTCTGGTCATAGAGGGAATTTAAAGGCTATGATAGTGACCCGGTGCAGATGCTCTAACTTTAAGGAAAACGAATTTGCCACCAACTGTTTTTGTCTATTCTTCTGAAGGCTGTTAATTAGCCTAGTCTACTGATTGTCTGACGTGCTGTCTTAAGTGTGAGACCATCAAACCATTAGCTACAACGTGGGACAGAGCATAGGCCAAGGCCTTATCCTTTCCTCATAATGTCCTTAAAAACCTGGTTAGAGAATAAAATAAATGTGGTAAGTGAATTTCTATTAAAACCATTTATTCTAACACTTTCTTTTCTTGCCACAGGACAAATGTTCAGACGTCAAGGCCAAGCCCCTGCCAAGGAGGGACATAAACGTGGGTGAGAGGAAACTTCTGAAACTATTTTTTTAATTCCTAAGGCTTGATGTTTATACTGTCCTAGATTATGACCAGTGCCATTCTACAGTTGCCTCACGCTGTGACACCGAAAACTTCTTCGGTTACCTGATGCTTTTGGAAGCTACAATTAGCCCTCAAATGGTGACAACAGAGAGGCCCGTTGTCCTAGGTTGATGCCCTGTATTGATCTTGGAAGCAGCAGCCACCCCGTCACATATAGGCTACGCAACAGGATGGTTAGGGGTAGCCATTTTCATCATGTAGCCTATTATTCCTGGCTCTCAGAACGGCTTCAAGGATTTAAACCTCAACATGAAATTATGAGCCGGACAAAATGAGGAGGTGTGCATAAAGACTGAAGCAAAAGTAAATGATAACTCAGTTTTGGTAGGAATAAGTGGTCAGTTTTGACCTACACGAGTATTGTTGTTAACATGGGAGTGAAATGAGAGGGGCCTAGTCTATTGTAAAATAACCTTATCAAATCTAACGTTTGGAATACATTGCAGTAGCCTACTAATCAAATATTCATTAAATATATGTAATTTAATTGCCGTTATTTGGGAGTAACATTTACACACACGCACACGCACACGCACACGCACACACACACACACACACACACACACACACACACACACACACACACACACACACACACACACACACACACACACATTAATATTTAATATTTATATATAAATCTTATAAAACACCCATTAATAATAGCAACAATAACAATACAATGATTACAATGCAGAATTTGACAAATATGAAATATGACCGCACCAAGCCACAAAATGGTTTAGTGACTTGGTAGTCGATGGGTCAGATAAAAGGTCTGAGACTGAGCAATTTAATGGATCCTTTGCGTTACATTTTTGAAGAGTGCCTGGAAATTGTGCGCGAGCAATTTTTGTTTATTATTTTATGTATCTATATATGTAGCCTACTTTATGCATTTATGTATCCGCACTGTTGAGGATGAGTGTGTTAAGCTTAGTTCATATTCCTAAGAAGTGGATTTTTCCGTGCACCTGATTTGCTTCTGTCGTCAGCATATTGGCTTTGTGGTATTATAGCCTACATTTTCAAAGTGAAATATCGAGTATTTACAACAAATTGCATAGCTTGTTTTTGTCTCCAAGTGCATACAACGCTCTCTTCACCTTTTCCGATGGGGCAGCCGATCAACAGATGCAACCCATAACCATGGGTTTCAGCGTATTTCTGAATAGGCTACGTTTCAGCGATGTTTTAGCCATAAGCCTCTCCATCCAAAACAGCTTTGACGTTAAAAAGACAGTAGGCTATGCAACGATTTGCCACTTTTTGAAGCTTGTTTTTTTTTTAGGCAACTAGCCTACTGCTATTATCTTCAAATGAATGTTCATGGTATGTTCATGTGAAGACCAAATAAACAAATAAACACATCTCTTTTTCCAACTCACCGTGGCTGCACTATAGTTCTGTGGTAGGCCTACAGGCCGAAACACACAGGGTATAATGATTATTCAAAAGTTTTCGTCTGGCATCGCCAACGATGCTAACAACCTTTTAATCAGTGCCAACTCTGCTGCAGTTGGTGTTTGTAAGGTTTTTGCATGCCTTTTTAGTAGTTAGATTGCTATTTTCCGACCAAAGCTCATCCCCGGTGCTTTTGAAGCGTAGTCTTTGAAAGAGAGTTTCATGAGCCTAATTAAACACGATTTCCTAGTTTAATCTATACATAGGCCTTTATCCATGTAGGCAATTTCAAAATCACAACTTTTTTTTCCTGGATCGAAAAGTGAGCTCTTTCATTGAAAGAAAATATCCGATGGCGGTCTCTCAAATATTAAACATGTCGACAGAAAGGGTGCCCCGGGAAACCGAATAATTTATTTCACATTAATATCAGGGATTTGGTGTCTCCAGTAACTCATTAGTATTGAGTGACGCCATTAAAACCAAAAGACAAAGCTAAAATCTTTGTTCGTAACACTCACTAAAACTCGCCCCTGTTGACATAATTTTAAAGGCCTGGTTGAAGTTAAGGACCATTTTGTGCAAAAGCTGTAGCTCTATATCCCGGAAAACCAGATGTACAGGAATAGTTCTATTAGGGTAGGCTTCATATGTTTTGCTGTAGCTATCAAGTCGAGCCCATATTAAATGGATGTCAAACAACTGTTGAAAGAACGTGTTTCTCAAATTCAATCGAAGTGAAGGGGCAAAGTTACACCATCTGACACTAAAACTAAAACTACCCCTGGTGAACGCCAATATGATACGCTATCTGTTACTCATTGATTTATCCGGAAGTTTGGTGTGATGAAAAGGGGAGAGGTGAGTCACAACAAACAAACCACAGTAATGTAATCATCATGTGCCACTTGGTTGTCATGATCTCCTTATCAATTTTTATAGAATAGATAGTTAACTGCAATTATTAGAATAAATATAGGTCCACAAAGTCTTAATGCTATTCTTTTGATCTTCGTTTGTTGTGTGACAATTACGTCTAATGGTGTTTAGCTTTAGAAATGCATCATAGAAAAAATATAGCATAAACATCGCATTGTATTCACATAGCATGTGAATAGAACTTTAACAGCATTTTGTATTGGACGACGTTTAGACATTGGCCTGTGTTAGTGTAGTCTGCATTCTTCTCTGTGTAGGCCACAGAGAGAGAGAGAGAGAGAGAGAGAGAGAGAGGACCGTTTGCAGCTCTCCTCCAGCGACTCCCGGGGCTAGATTCATCACTCCTAATCTATTCCAAAGTATATTTACTTGAATCTGTGTATTGGCAAAAGTTAAGTCGTAATGTCACTTTGATCAGCTCCCCAGACTAACTCACTACTGAGATAGTGACTCGGACTATTGGACCTCGTGGATGATTGTAGAGGATTTTACACCTAGGATAACCTATTCCTTGTCGTCCAAATGTCCTATGCTGTTTAATGTAACCAGTTTGCTTATTAGTAAGAGGGACAAATGCAATTGACCTTTGCGGACAGCATAGCATTTAGCATGCTCTTGTTAGGTTATTCAGATGAAATGTTTTCCCCCGTCAGTGAACAGAAGCACTCTCAGTGATACATTCAGTATTTGAAGTAATGCTGGCCTTCGAATATGTAGGCTATTTTTACATAGGATTGGATTATAAGACCAATTTGAGTTTATTCAAATAATGTATATGATATCTGGCCTAATTCATCCGATGGTGCATATGACGTGAGATATTTTTTTTAGCATTATCGTGCATTAAAATGATAAAGCTTGCACAAAGCAAATAATATATATGCTGAGGAATTAGTGCGCTGTGAATAGCTAATTATTTAGGGACCTTTGGAAATGTGCTGCCGTGATCCATGGCGTAGGAACCAAATCAATCTATCTGCATTTCAATCGATCGGGACACATTCCAAGAAAAAATGGTGCCATGCTGAAACTCAAATTGTTCTCTCCTTGAATGTATATTTCGAGCTTTTCAAAGCATGTTGTAGTCTATCGGCATGATATAAAAAAAGCACTCTGTCTGTAAACATGTTTTTGAAAGAATGTAAAGAAAGCCAAACAGGCCTACTTTAAGTTTCTCAAATAATTTATTTGCTGTTTTTAATGAAGGTATTTTTTATATCAGTCAATGTGATGGAAATGTTTTATTTTTTCTTTCATTTGTAAAATGCTTTCTGCATTTCTTTTCTCATATCTCATTGTTTACATTCTATCGATAATCAATGTATTGATCCAAAGCATAAAGGTTTATTGAACAGAGCGCACCATAGTAATTCATCATGGCCTTAAACGTTAAAGGATATTGTTTGAATATCGACTTTTTCTTGTTTTATCCTAAATTCATTTGATGAAAAATTATTTCTTCATATGCACGTTTATCCATTTTAATCCGGATTTTTCACAACTAGCTCACTCAATTGATTAATTTCGTTTTAATTTGCTCCTTTTATTTTATATCAATCAGACAAAAACGCCATTTTGGTGTTATTTGGTGTTAAGGAAACAAGAAAACAATGAAATAAACTTTTCTTCAAACTTTTACGTGATAAGAGTTTTAGCCTATATCTTAACAACCATAGAAAATACATTGTGTTTGTGTTCAAATATACTCAATTGGAGTAAGCGCCGCTACCTTATATCCGTTGACAACTCTTTAGGCCCATCACCTCAGACTTTTTTTTATTGGCTGCACAATGTTCTCATTCGTGACGAATATAGCCTAAATGAAAATTATGAAAAATGAATTCTTTATTCCAACATTTTGAAGACAAATTAAACTCTTTTAACAATCAGATACTTTCTGACAGGTATTTTTTTTGTTTCAAAGCAGTTTAAGAAAAAGCAGATAAAGTTTTTTTTAGGTCGTTATCAGTGAATGCGTTGCTGTTTGTTTCATGACTATTTGTTGTCACTTGAATTAGGTGCACATAACCTACTTGGGGAAATGATGTCGTGTCATTGGATTTTTATGAAGCTGACACATAAGCAATAGGTGCACCTGGATTAAGCTGGCAATTGAATCGCTCTTATTGTGCTTCTGTTCACAGATCATGTTCATATTGATTTCTAAAAGACTGTATTCAAAATCTGCAACATCAATACACACTGCAGTCAGGTAATGTTAATATGCTATCAGTATGAAAAAAATGAAAATTGTTTTATATTTGATCACATTCATTAATTCACTCGCATTTTCACATCACAGGCCCCCTCAGCTGCATGCAGGCTTGGTGACAGTGCTTTTTCTCAGCTGTGCTGAAATACGGGTCTGGTGGTTTGAATTCCACAGTAAATGTACAGGAAGATGTTAAGACCTGCTGGGCATTGCTGCCTGTCGCACCTCCTCCGGTGCCCATGTGTCAGCTGCAGGGTCATCAGCAAGAAACCACCATTCACCAACGTTTCACTCCTTTAATTCTGGAACGTCTCCTGGTGGCGGAGCAGTGACAGGGACGTCCCCCTGTCACCCCCTGCAGCTGATAGTTGTTCTCCCCTGCATCTGTTGACTGGGGTTAGGTGTTCAATGCACAAATGGCATCAGTGCTAAGGTGAATTCTGCTTGGTATAATAAAACACATGCAGAGTATTGTTTGATCCCACAACAAATTATATCCGGTCACCCTGTAATATTCTGCTGATAACTGTTCATATCTGAGACAAATTGATTGAACAATTCATCCTTACAAATATCATAGACAGCTATTTGATACATACTGTATAGCTTGGCACCAGGCACCATGAATATTCAGGCGTGTCCATTAACCTTGAAAATGTCATTTCAGTCCTTTGGCAGCATACTGTGCATCATAGAATATTCTGCTGGGTTCATTTCTTTTGGGTGAATATAACTATTTACATTTTGTTGCCTGTGATCTAATCACTACTTTAGACTAATTTGGAAATATGCATAGAAAACACATTTGCAGCTATTTCGCACAAAAAGGCTATACATTTCATTTTGTATGACCCTATGGATGTCGATTTTATTCATGCATACTGTGTACATCTTTTATCAGTGTTTTCTCTCTGTGTTCAAGGCATGTACTCTGTGTGTCAACAACATGCCCTAAGGGACTTTTTATTTCTCACTATTGCCTTGTTATCCCCTGTGTGAAAAGTGTTTAGGCTTTGTGTGTGTGTGTGTGTGTGTGTGTGTGTGTGTGTGTGTGCGTGTGTGTGTGTGTGTGTGTGGGGGGAGGGGGGGGTGGCTGCAAATATGTGACTGTGCATGTATGCGTATAGGATATATTTATATCCATATGTGTGTGTGTGTGTGTGTGTGTGTGTGTGTGTGTGTTTGTACATATATCCCAACCTCCGCACCCGATGGAGCACTGGTGTTGCTAGGCGACGGGGGGAGAGATGGATTGAAAAGGCATAGTCGATCAATTCTTCAGAGACAGAGAGAAAGGAGGGAGGGTGACCTAGCAAGAGTCAAAGAGAGGCGAAGATGGTGGAAACCCTGTGCAGACAGTTCATGCGAGACTGTAATTTTTCCCTCCCTGCTTATTTGGCTGGTCCCAGGCTATCATTTTCAGCCTTCAATCTGCTGCTAGCCACACAACACCCCAAAAAATGAATTCAGTCGATCGGTCCACCTCGCTTTCATCAATACCCAATTCCCATTCAGATGTTGGAGCGGGGCGCTACAATGTTGCCACGCTGATGAAGTCGTTTTTAATAGCACGTTTCACACCCTTTCCCTTTCCACTGGTGTTCGGATCCACAAACCCCGCCAGATGCACACCACCCGATCACTACAACACCACCACCACCCCCCCCTCACCACCACCCCCCCACCCCCCCCCCCCCATCCCTCCATGTGTCTGTGGAGCCTGGTGTTGAGAGTATCGACTGCGTATTGATCCCCCACTCACCCCCCCCGCAGTCAGCCCTTGTCCTACATAGCATGGCCCTGTCTGATTTCTCCCTTAATGGCTTTTATCCAGCTCCGATCTTTATTTAAACTGAAAAGTAGGAATTAGCACTCACCCAAGCCGGCTCCCCACCACTTCCTCTCTCTTTCTGGCCTTTTCGTAAGAGAGTCCACGGAAAACATTTCCACCCCCCTCTGAGTTTATGTGTCTTTTTTCTCTTTGTTGTTTTTTTCCTGTTAATTGGACATGTTTTTGTACCTCTTTTCACTCATATAGACATATTTAAATTACCCCACAAAAAAAAAACTTGTCAGTTAAATCTACCGTAAATTGTGCTTGTCAACTGAAATATGACAACTTTTTTTATGGATAGGATTTTCTCAATAGAGTTTTTTCTATACATTTTTTATGATGAGATTTGAATAAGCTGTCCTTGGTCACCCAGCGCTGGGATGAGAGAGTGTTATCTAGGCCAAGCCATACCAAATAAGACACAGTGTTCTATCTATGCTGGCACACAGAATGGGGATTAATTGATTTCCTAATACCACAAATAAATCAATTCTTACCTTTCCCTTGAGCTCTCTTGGCCAATCGGATGGCCCGCTGTTTGATCAACAGGGGTCCGTCGACCAATAGCCAGTGGATTTTGGACAGACTAACAGCAAAATGGAGGTGAACTGTCTTGGAGGCTGGAGGAGAGTCAATCAGAATCTCATTGGGGGTGGGGGGTGTGCTGTTTCTGTGGTCTGGAGTGAGGAGTTGCAGTTAAATACACACTGGTGTCGGACAAAGTGCAACCCTCTGACTGATAGCTTTAAATCATGAAGTAGAAGAGTGAAACTAGAGGAGGATACACACACAGTTTTTGCACTTGGTAGATCAAATTCTGTGACTCTTATGCGAATGAAGTTGCATTTGAAGTTACAGTATATGAACAACCTAGAATCATCATTATTGGACTGGTTGTTGTTGATAATGATGGGGATGATTATTCAACATTATTTTTTATGATCCTTAGCAACAAATAATTGTTGGCATTGGCATTGTGTTGCAATGTCCCACTCTCCACCGACCAGCCAAAAGCTCTCTTTTGTCAGTGGCGGCCTACAATGGCTGCTCGTCTCTCTATCCATCGTATTTAAGTTGTACTTATCTTATCACCACTCTTGTTTTATCCGCCTCCATTAGGCTCTCTCCATTGCTCGCCTTCAGCTCTTTCTTCCTCCCTTTCATTTCCCCCTGTCTGTGAGTGTTTGTTGCCTCCATCTGCACGCAGCTCTGGCCCGCACTCTTGCTGCCTTCTTTCCCACATGTTTTCATCCAGAAGCTACAATCATAAGTGGCTAAAAATACTGCCTTTTTCTTTAAAAAAAAAAAATGTTATTGATTTTGCCCCTAGCATTGTCTATGGTGAGAAAGAAAGAGGGAGTGAGAGAGAAGGAAGGAGAAAGGAAAAGAGACATTGAGAAAGAGAGAGAGAGGTACAGATAGGGAGAGTAGAAAGAGAATATGGTTTTAGGAAGCCACTGAGTGAATTTTACCCTCTCCATTGTACAAAGGCTAATTCAAAATATTCTATTTTGAGACGCCTGGAACGGTAATGTCTGACAGTCTAACGCAATTTGCCTTTGTGGTGAATGCTGAACTTCTAAGATCTCTGCATGGGTGTTGTTTATTATTCACACAAATTAAAACATTTGCAAATACACAGACTGTATGTTATTTGCGGCAACAGTTTTAGGCTATTTTGTCACTTCTGTATAATGGAAATGGAGAGAGCTGATCAATAGCGTATTGATCGGCGCTGGAGAGTCGGGGATTGAGAGTGAGAACAAGGGGGTATTGGGTGGGGGTTGGCTGTGAGATATTTTTTTGAAATCCTTTATTCTGAAAATGACAAATACTCTCTTTGAAAAGGGGGCGAGTGTTTTTTTTTCCTGCGTTGTGTAGCTTGAAGACCTGGCCAATCTCTTGCTTACTGAGTTGGTATCTGTTAGATCTCTCCAGCAGACTTAACATCTTCCAGAAAATCTTGTTCTATTTATTTGCATCTTTAGATGTGAACTCATCAGTGGTGAGATTACACCTGTTAAAGTTTGAGCTCCACAAGGGGCCCTTGGAAAACTCAAACCTAGAGGTTTTAAAGTGGAGCGCTTACCAGCGTTGCATGTCCAACTTGCTTGCTTTTGAGAGGCAAACTCGACAAAATAGGGTGTCGTTTTGACTATTCTTCTTGGTGTATTCTTCGCACAGTGAACGGGTTTGGTGAAAGGGAAAACGCGACTGAAAGTAGGCCACTCTTTTGAGGCCCCTATTAATTGCAGCTCTTGTTTTTATTTTTTTATTTTACAGCGTATCATAATGTTCTCGCAGCCTATGTATTTTCTGAGTTGTAAATACATGTGTTCAGCCTTTTTGCACTTACTGCTCCTCAGGGAGTGCATCCGATCTGAAAAAAAAAAAGTTTACCATTAGTGATGTTGTGTGTTAAGTGGAATAAACCATTGATTTTGTCATCGGCTACGGTATCGTAGCCAATGACCACATTACCCATATAAAATAACTCCAAGACAGCATTTTTCTGTGTGTTTTTAATCAGACCATTATGCGTAGACTTGCCTAACCCACAAATGGAGCTCAAATGTTTGTGCCATGCTAGAGGGGATCAATATGTTTCTGTGCCACCTAATGTTCGGAGGAGGGGGGCATGTGAGAGTTATCTGCGCTGGTAACATCAGCGCACACAAGGGCCGAGGTGTGTATGCTGTGCTAATGTGCGAAACTGGGAATCCATTGATCTCAGTGCAGGATGTCAAACATTTTAGAGCGGATCTCGTCCTTGTTATTGCCCTATGCAACCACGGCTGTTAGGGCATTAAAAATCACATGTCCCTATCTGTCCAGGCCTATCTCCATGCACTGTGCGGAGCAACACAAGAATATGCCACCGAGACGCTTTACGCCACCCCCGCCCCCCTCTTCCCTTCCTCCTCTCCGCTGCGTACCTCAGTCTCTCAGTCATCCTCTTTGTCTCCATCAATCTTTATGGCGCCTGGTTGCGCCTCCCTAATGTTTCCGGACTCGACTGTCTCCCCGTTCAAAAATTCTTAATTAAGCCCCGTTGTGTGTGTTTACGGTCGGTGCCAAACTGCAATCTAACGGGGGCTAATAAAACAACAGTGTGGAGTGGAGGCTGGAGAGGGGGCAGGCTGGATACCACTCCACATCCCAACAACCCTCACCACCTCCGTTTCTTCCTTGTTTATTATCTACATCCATCCTTTTCCATATCTGTCCATTTTCTATCCCAGAGGTAAGGGAAGGGGAAGTGAACATATGAACAGCTATCAGCTGGACTACTCCTCCCAGTGTCCAGTGACCCATGAAGACAAGCACTGTGGTACAAATAATGTGACTGAGTACCTTATTTGCTCGATAAGCATGGAAAACATGGAAAATATATCTTGGCTCTTGGCTCTCTGACAGGTCCTTAGGCACCATTTCCTGACCTTAAGGTTCATTTTCAGAGAAGTACTAAATCATATTAGAGGGTCAAAGGTCACTGAGCTAAATTAGGCAAATGGATTCACAGTGGAAGGATTAATCTGAGGGCAAAGGTGGAGAAAGGGAATAACGATGCCAAGAAGTGCAGAAAGTCAGACAGAGGAGCAGAGCTTATGATAGTTCACCTCAAGGCCAGTGGTGTAATTCTGCTTGTTGTTCTTGTTGGAGGTGTTTCTTATCCAACCAGTTGTTCTTATTTTAGCAATGAACATTAAAAAGGACATTTGCTGACCTCCCTACTAAAAACACTAATAAACACTCCAAAGTGCGATACATGTTTTTTTTAATAGATTGAACGTGTCTGTGTCTATGTAAATGTCACTGGATGGTTTTGTGAAAGAAAACATAGGACCGCCTTGTCAAAGCAATGTGTCTGAACCACACACCTCACCCCTATCTGTGTCATCACCGCTTCTGTCTTTCACTTCACTGCACGGCTGGTCATCACATCCGATGTGAGACTCCATGTCACTGAAGGGTCCACAGACGACTGCCCGCCACATCATAGTGTCATTGTGTGAAGTGTGTCAGTGAAGGGTGCTGTTTAAACGGAGGGCTGTACACATCATGGTGCTGGTGTGTGAAGGTAGAGGGTGCCGTTTAAACAGAGGGCTGTACCGGCTCATCAGTGGAGAGGGCTAGAGAGTGTCGGGTGGACTCCACTCTGAAGTGTCCTCAAGTCCTCGCCTCTCCTCTTCTCTCCACTCCTCGCATCTCATCTTGACACCTCTTAACCTCAGTCCATCATCTCTCGCTCTCTCTCTCTCTCTCTGTCCCACTGATGCCTCCACCTCCATCCCCCAACCCCTCAGCAGCTCAAAGCTACAGCTCCCTGAAGGCAGAGGCGAGGCGCCTTCACCAGGCGGACTAAAAACGCAGAATAAATCTTGCGGTGTGCCACGGAGTACGGCTTCATGTAAGCCGGGGGGTGAGGGGGGCTTACGCTGTTCAGAAAATCAGCCTCAACAGCATAACAAGAGCTTCTTCTAATGCATGAATGTTAATCATCAGAAAACACTACATCCCCCCTCCCCCTCCCTTCATCTGCGTCATAGATAAATCAGTATGTCTTTTACCATCGTAGAGGTCAAATGCACAGATATCGTAAGAAATATGGATATATGTGTGTTTGGTGAAGTAAAATTATAGAAGGTTTCAGTTCCAAACAAGCGAGGTTTAGAGGTTCAGAGGCAGTGCTGTCACTTGCTTATGTAAGTGGGGTCAGGAGGTTAGGGTTAGCAGGAGAAGGTGAGGGGGGTCAGAGGTCATTGGGTCCTGTTAAAATACCTTTTAGCCTCTTCCATGGTCGTTATGTAATGACCAGGAGAACAGTCAGAACTGGAGGGCAGATCAGGGTTGTTAGCCTGTGTGTACAGTCTCCTATGGCATAGTGTTTTATTACCTTCTCATTAGCATTTCAAATAAGTGTCACAAAGGTCAGAGAGGGTCGGGGGGCACATGTGTGTTTTCTCCATATGCTAATTTTATTTCAGCTTATTTTATTTAGTTTTTATTTATTTCATAATAAATGTTGTTAAGTGCAGTGTGACTGATACTGATCTCCATCCATTCCTCTCAGGCACTATATACTCTGACTTACCACTAAGAACTACTGCACCATAAAGTACATGTCCGTGTAGGTATTCATGCATTACACCCAAGCAAACTGTATTTCAATCCATCTCTGTGCACTATACAGTCCCTCATTTCTCTGCCGCATTACCTCTGTGACTCTCTTCCCCTGCACACAATTAACCCTTTCTCTCTGTCACACTCCGCCCCATGATCTTCATCCTTAATGCGGCCCTTAGTGCACTATCTATGCACAGTACCTTTTATCAGACCCGAGCCATTAAATTAATAAATCAGTATTGACAACCTATCAGCTAGGGAATAAATGACTTGGATGTAGTAGAGGAGTACGTGGTCACGTGACTTTTTAGTGCCCACAATTTCATAATTATTCTCGGTAACAAACGCAATGGTGTGGGGCCCCTCCCCCCTTCTCTCTCTCTCACTCTCTCTCTCTCTCTGACTCTCTCTATTTTTCACATATACACACACATAAACATACGCAAGCATACATATTTCCGTGCTCTCTTTGTCCAGATACCCCTGGAGAAAAATGAACAAGACACAAAACAAGAACGCAAAAGAAGAGAGTGTCTCTCCATAGATCTTATAGAACTGCATGTAAGCAGCTAAAAAATATGACATGTAAAGTATTGTTTGTATTAAGTGCATACATTCTGGTACATTTGTTTAATTAGAATATATGATGAGAGTTGTATTTTCCAGGTTACACATATCTCAGGTGCCCTGATATTACACAAAGGTAGCTTCAGGATTAAGGAAATATAGAAGACACTGGAGGAGAAGGGGGCAGTGTAGTGGCCGAACCATAGAGCCAATCATGAAATTGCTCTTATTGCCCTCCGGCCACTGCTGACCTCTTGACCCTGGCCATGGCCTACAGGGCAAAGGTCACTCTCCAGGGTCAGAGGGGATCACTTCTGGCCTGGTCCGAGATGCTATCTCCATGGCAACCATACAGTCCCTGGAGAGTAGAGAGAGAAAGGGCTCTGGACATCACCACAGCTCTGTCCATACATTACACCACTGCAGATGTGTGGACCTCCTCATCTGCCCCTACTGTCACTAGACAAGCCTGAGGATGACAAAGAGACTAAATGTCCCAGGGACGTACCTGATCTGATGAAAGAAGCAAATTTGACATTTTGATGAAACAGCTCTCTCATATTCCCTCCAGTTTGCAGCATAATGGATGAGACTGTTAACTGACCGTAACAAATACGCATAAAGTTCGATTGAAATTGATACCGTCTGAAATGGCATTGTATGGTCAGTTAATTTGCGTCTTGCGCCATCTAGTGGCTGTCAAATGTTTCAACTTTGAATCGAGAACTACCGGCTCCTCCATCTCTCTCACCTTGCTCTCTCGGGATTGACGGTCGATGCTTCGTTCTACCATATGTTTGAGCCCAGCTGCCAATCAACAGGTCAACATCACCCCGGGGAGAGTGTATGGGTTTGAGGCAAAGATCAAACAACGTAGCCTACCTCTGGGAGGACAGTTGCATATGAAAAGACAGACACTAAAACATGTCTTCAAAGATGTCAGCGCTACACAGGGAGGCAAATTATTGCATACAGGATTATATCGCGCTTCGCCTCGCATTCATGATTATTGATCTGACATTATTGGGCCTCTTGCCGAGGCCTTTTGTTCCTTTGACAGAACTTCTCTAAGCGCCGCGCCAGGGTGCTAATGCAAACTTTGTAAGCCTACCTGTTCTCTGTGGTGTCGTGATGTTCTGCTCGGTAAGTATGCCATACAACACAACCTGCTTAAAATATATGGTCAATAACATAAAGAAAAGGCATCTCATTACAAGCATACAAAGGTGTCTTATTTTAATCTTGTGCTCCTGACCAACACTCTGGGTCAGATAGCATGTGTGTCGTCTCAAGGCTTTACAAAGTCATTTGTTATGCCACCCTATCCAATTTACTCAAGCAGATGACACCATATCACAACCCGCTCTCTCAATTCAGCCAGTGTGTAAACATGGTGCCAGATAGTAGTTGTAAATTCCAGACAGTTCTCTGAGAATCGGATCTGAATCTGGTACTTCCTGCATCAATAGACCTATTGTACCACCATATTATATATTGTTTTTAATTAATCAATGATCACTACTAATGGCCACAAAGAGAATGCCCTTAACTCTACCTGCTGTATTTATGGTGTGGAAAAACCACAGACTTTAAAATGAAAGCACACTCACTGAATGCATGATTCCTAATGACAAGTCAACTGTGGACATGCTTTTTGCTCACCAGACAAGAAATCAGCCATGGAATGTTGAACTGTTTTAAAACAAGAGCATAATGTTTTGGTTGCCCTCACAGCACGATCCATCGCCTTGCCTCACTCTCTGTTAATCTGGCACTAGCTCCCGGCTGTAATCCCAGCCCCCCTGCCCCCTTTCCGCCTATCCTATTAGATTAAGAAGATAAAACACAAAACCTTACAAACCTCCCACTGTTTCCACGCTTAAGCCACAAAGGTCTAAAGTTGAAGGACCTTTGCTGATTGATTAAAGCTAATTATTGCATGTTTAATAACCATGTTAAAATAAGCATTAGGCTGCGCTGATATGGCTGTGTTCGATGGAAGGTGGTGTTTATCTAATAACATCTATATCCCTCTTGAAGCAGAGGAGCAGCTTTTAGTTATATCCCTCAAGTAGGCTACCTATAAGTGTATATCGTTTTGTTCTTAAGTGGTTGTGTGTGTGTGTGTGTGTGTGTGTGTGTGTACGTGCATGCATGTGTGTGTGTGCTTGTGTGTAGGTTGATGAAGTGTTCTCTGATGTGTGTGCGTATGTGTGTGTGTGTGTGTGTGTGTGTGTGTGTGTGTGAGTGTGAGTGTGTTTGTGTGTGTGTGTGTGTGTGTGTATGTGTGTGTGTGGGTGTGTGTGTGTCCATCCAATCACACATACTGAACTCAACCTGTTCCGTCCTCTGTTTCCTGCCAGCATACAGCAAACATATGCAACAGAATTAAAACCCTAAAGCTGGCGAGTTGAAGAGGATTTAATGCAGAGTGCAATTCATGGGAATTAAACAAATTAGTGGTCCAATTAGGTTTTGGTGAATAAATACAGAGATTTGATGAAGAAAAAAATAATTACATGGATTTGTTATCGCTCTAATCGTCACATGGAGACCAGCATTTTGTGCAAATATTAAATTTAGGTAGTCTTTTTCCCATGGATAGGTTCATCTATACTAATTTTATTAAGCTTGATTTTAGCAAATACATAGACCAAATCCAGCTCCCAGTTTGAGGAATCTCCACAGGATTGGGCTCTTGCAAGATTTTGAGCATTGTCTGAAATATAATTGCTTTGTTGTGCACCATATGCTACATTTAACTGAACATTTATTCTAATTTTCTGAAATATTTATTGACAGAAATACACAGTCAGTAATTTATAGGTCACTCTTTTATATACAGCCGCGGAAAAAATTAAGAGACCACTTCAAAATTATCAGTTTCTCTGGTTTTACTATTTATTGGTATGTGTTGAAGTAAAATGTACATTTTTGTTTTATTCTATAACCTACTGGCAACATTCCTACCAAATTTCAAATAAAAATATTGTCATTTAGATCATTTATTTGCAGAAAAATGACAATTGGTCAAAATAGCAAAAAAGATGCAGTGTCTTCAGATCTCGAATAATGCAAAGAAAACAAGCTCATATTCATTTTTAAACTACACAATACTAATGCTTTAACTTAGGAAGAGTTCAGAAATCAATATTTGGTGGAATAACTTTGATTTAAAATCACAACTTTCATGTGTCTTGGCATGCTCTCCACCAGTCTTTCACATTGCCGTTGGGTGACTTTATGCTACTCCTGGCGCAAGAATTCAAGCAGCTCGGCTTCTTTTCATGGCTTGTGACCATCCATCTTCCTCTTGATCACATTTCAGAGTTTTTTTTATGGGATTCAGGTCTCGAAATTGGGCTGGCCATGACAGGGTCCTGATCTGGTGATACTCCATCCACACCTTTACTGGCCTGGCTGTGTGGCATGGAGCATTGCCCTGCTGGAAAAAACACTTCTCAGAGTTGGGGAACATTGTCAGAGCAAAAGGAAGCAAGTTTTTCTTATGGGACAACGTTGTACTTTGCCTGGCTGAGGTTTGTAAAAGACCATAAGGATTGAACCAAAGTGGACTGGAGGGTCTCCTAGTTCGTCTTCTCTGATGAGTCCAATTTTCAGCTTTGCCCAACACATGGTCGTCTGATGGTTAGACGGAGACCTGGAGAGGCCTACAAGCCACAGAGTCTTGCACCTACTGTGAAATCGGACTCATCAGAGAAGACGAACTTAGAAGAACCTCCAGTCCGCTTTTTCAATCCTTATGGTCTTTTACAAACCTCAGCCAGGCAAAGTACAACGTTGTCCCGGAAGAAAAACTTGCTTCCTTTTGCTCTGACAATGTTCCCCAACTCTGAGAAGTGTTTTTTCCAGCAGGGCAATGCTCCATGCCACACAGCCAGGCCAGTAAAGGTGTGGATGGAGTACCACCAGATCAGGACCCTGTCATGGCCAGCCCAATTTCGAGACCTGAATCCCATAAAAAAACCTCTGAAATGTGATCAAGAGGAAGATGGATGGTCACAAGCCATGAAAAGAAGCCGAGCTGCTTGAATTCTTGCGCCAGGAGTAGCATAAAGTCTCCCAACGGCAATGTGAAAGACTGGTGGAGAGCATGCCAAGACACATGAAAGTTGTGATTTTAAATCAAGGTTATTCCACCAAATATTGATTTCTGAACTCTTCCTAAGTGTAAGCATTAGTATTGTGTAGTTTAAAAATGAATATGAGCTTGTTTTCTTTGCATTATTCGAGATCTGAAGACACTGCATCAATTTTGCTATTTTGACCAATTGTCATTTTTCTGCAAATAAATGATCTAAATGACAATATTTTTATTTGAAATTTGGTAGGAATGTTGCCAGTAGGTTATAGAATAAAACTAAAATGTACATTTTACTTTAACACATACCAATAAATAGTAAAACCAGAGAAACTGATAATTTTGAAGTGGTCTCTTAATTTTTTCCGCGGCTGTATATATAAAAAAATGATCCTTCAGTAAATGCTTATAAACCACGATGCCCCTCCCATCACTTAAGTGTGGCATTATAAAATAGAGTAAAAGTACCTTCAGGGGTACAATTTTCTTTCAATACTCTTCGGACCCTAATGGCCTGGTTGAAGCCCATTTCTTCATCAAAGTCCATTCTTTGTCTTGTTTCTTCTGCCCATTTAAAATTGATGTACATTCTCAAGCATTCCATTTTTGGTCCATACGCCCCTTACATACAACATCCCTCATGATTCAAGTCTGTTGTTTCATGTTCGTTTCATGTTTCACGTTCTGTCAACACTTTCACATTACCTGTCAAGTTATAAATCAAACATATCTATCTGAATTTACTGTTGTCATTCAACCTTTTGATTACCTAAGCAAGCAACACTTATCCATGACCGTATGGCTTCCCCTCCTGTCGTTACAGCCTGCCGCTACCCTGGGTCTTCTCTCGAGGAGCGGTTACCAGATTACGCTGTGTGATAAGCTTCCTATTTTTCGAAACTACTTGAAGATTTCCAGGATTATCCTCTTTCTTATCCCCTGAGTCAGCTTTGGACAGCCTGCCTGTGGTCTTACTGCAGAAGATTTGGCCTCCTGACAACCATGATTAATTAGCACCGTAAGTGGGCCCAGCCAGAAGGATGTGTTCACTTTTAATGATGTGTATGTACACACACGCGCACGCACGCACACACACACACACACACACACACACACACATGCGCACACACACACACAAACACATACACACACAAATACACACAAACACATACACACGCACACACACACACACACACACACACACACACACACACACACACACACGCATACAACCACTCCCACACGTACGCACACACACACAATTGAAGCACATGGTATAAATTAATTCACTGTAAGTTTATTGGAAAGCTAGTGAACATGATGATAAATACAATTATTTCTCATTAACATTACATTACAGAGAAACATTATAGTTATCGCAGTGTATTTTATTCAATGGTGCGGCAACGTATTGTGTGTGGAAAATCATATGTGATTCACATATGTTTCAATACAAATTGTGTAAATGTGTTAACTGTGAAATAGAATATATAACAAAGAACACAGCACTTGTATCAGTAGTGAAATAACGCTTAAAATATTTAAAATCTTTTAATAAAAATATTGTGTTGTTAAATAAATTTTGAATTCAGGTTCACATTAGATATACAACGAAATATATTTACAGGGGCTTAAAATCATGTCTATCAAGACATAGAGCAGAAATGCGCTGAAACACATTGCATTGTGTTGAAAATATGCATAGAGACATTGTGAATTTGTTCGTTTTGTGAATACAAGTTTTAACACTGTGTTCTAGAAGAGTCTAATGACCTGAGTGTGATAGATAGCTTATAACAGAGCGTGATGGGCGGTGTTACGTCGAGCCTGCAAGGCAGCCCACCCCCAGTAGATCCCAGGGGGCAGGTAGGGCAGCTGGGGGTTCGGGGGGCAACACCAGCACGGCGCTCCCTTGAACCGATGGTGGGGGTGATAGGGGGACATGAGGGCATATGGGAGCTGCCCCACCACTCGTCGGATTCTCCGGCGAGCCCGGCGCCGGTGATACTCCCCTTTGGAGAAGTCCTGGTAGTTAACCGGATGGATGGCCCAGAAGTGGCCTTTGCCGTTTTCACTGCGGCCTGCCTTGATGAAGCACTCGTTCAGGGAGAGGTTGTGTCGGACACTGTTCCTCCAATTTTTGTCCTGTCAGAAAAATTTAAAAAATGCCACCAGATGCATCAGAATTGGAATGTAACAGTGCTTAGGCAACACAAACAAGTGTAGGCCACAAGGTCATGCTCATATTGGAATGCACAAAACTCAGTTGACAGCTTGGTGGCTAAATATTCCCCAGATACCCTGTAATGTCATGTTACGTTAATCCTTCAAGGTAAATCTCTCATTACAACTATTAAGGACTTAGTTTTACGTCTTGGTATAGAACAGGTTACCAGTTTGTCCCATCAACTGGATTACAAAGGCTGTAGGTCAACAAACCACCCAACAACAAGATCCCCTTCAGTCACTGCAAGTAGTAGTTAAACTCATTACTTTGTGAGACCACTGTTTACTATTTGTGGTACTGTGTCCATTATGGCACACATATTCGGATCATCTTAATTTCACCCATGTATAAGCCTATTGTCAATGTGAAACAATTAGCCAAATAACCTTTCCACATTAACTAACTGCCACCTTTTTTTTGGTGTCTGTATAGATAGTACACTGTTGCCCATCAATGAATGTTAAGCACAATGTGAATGTCTCTTTCTTGCACAAACAGTATTTAAACATGTTACTATCAATATTTTAATCTACTTTGTATTTCTATTAGACTATATACACTTATTTTTTTGTTTACTAGTTCAGTGGCACCTGATTGATTTAATTTTATGAATCAAAACCAGCTCAAATAAATGAACTGTTGTCCACATATTCACCACCTGGTCATACCTTATTCTTGAAATAAGGATAGTGATCCATGATCCACTGGTAGATGTCACACAGCAAAAGCTTCTTCTCCTCCGAAGCCAGAATAGCCATTGAGATCAATGCAATGTAGGACTGGGTGGGCTTGTCTTCTTGGGCGTCACTGACCTCTGTGCCCTCGTTTTTGACCCTTTTCTCATCATTTTCCTCCTCAGATGCGTCTGTCCCCGTCTCTGGGCATGCACCTTTTGGACACTCTTGGCCTTGAGGGTTCTCCTCACTTGGACGGTCCTGGGTGTCTTTGCGGGACTCTTCGCTTGCAGTGGAATTTTCCATCTCCAAACTCTTCCACTCACCTTTGGCCCCTTTGTTGAAAAGCAGATAGTCAATAGTAAAGCGTAATCCCAAAAGCCCCCGTGATTCACTGCTAAGGCTGCCCTTCTCCATGGTCCAAATTTATACACAGCCAAAAAAAATGAAATCCTGATTGAAGTCCAATATTGTCTCACTGGCAGTAAACTGTGGCACCTGAGTTTTTAGAAGCAACCTCTCTGTCTTTGACGGACAGTTAAATGAAGGCTTACTGTTGTCACTCTGTTGATTCACTTGAGCCTCACTGCTGTCTTAGTCGATTTGATTAAGGCAACATGCTGTAATGAATGTGAACTCCAACTTCAAGCCATTAAAAACTGTCTTGAAGTCATCTTCAGGTTTTGACACCGCTCACTAGTGTAAATGTTGTCTCCGTTTTTTTGTATAATTGTCCAAGTTAAACAATCAACTGGTTTCTACCTTGTTCCCCTTCCTGTGTTCGTCAGGGCGGCTGCTTTCTAAATGTCCCCAAGAGTCAAAGTAGCACTATTTAAACACTGCAGAATTTATCCCTCACAGATAAAGGCAAAGTGGGAGACCAGAGAGTTAGAGGTAGGGGGTCCCATCGGAGGGGATTAATTTTATTACTTTAAGCAAATCTTTGTAATTAGGAGAGATTACACAATCTGATTTATTAGGGCATAGAGAAGAGTGGCTGCTGTTATACCAAAAGGCCTTTGGATGGGTTGGGTTATCTGGTTTAAGTGCTTCACAGAGGGGGGAATGAAGAAGCAGAATGTATGATTTCCCTTGACTATAACACTGGAATACAAAAGAGGATGGATTTTACATTATGTACTAGATACATGGATTTGAGGACTTTTATGAATCATTCATCTGTGGTCTTTCATTAATTTTAATGTCTTTTTGTTCACTCTGGCGTTAAGTCTATGTAATATGATGCTGATGGGATCTTTGGGGATGCTTCTATGATGAGCCTTTGTTTTTAACAATTACCAGAGTTTTTAGTTCTTCCAAATATAGCCACCAGTTCATTGGGTGTCCCGTCCAACTATCTTACCCTGTTGGAGTTGGTATGCCTTCCCTCTGAATCTAAATGGATGAGTTTGACATCTTTTAACCAGACCAACCCTTGAAACACCAGAGCTGAATAAAATGTTGCAGTGTCCTTCTGTGTATAACATGTTGTGCACATCAAGAGCAAGGTGAGATTAAATAATAAATAAAATAAAACAATTTTACATTCACTATAATAATTACACACTATGACACCAACAGAAAAATCAGCACAAAATATAAGTGAACAGTTGTATTACATTGTTTGAAATTATACATTTTGGGTTTCAGTTTCTTCATTTGACAAAAATGTGTTATTGTGTAGGGCAACATATCAGTAAAGTCAATGTAGGTTTTGCTTCGAAAAAGCCTGAATATTTGATTACTGACATGCAACATCTATGGTATTTAATCAGTGTCCCCTGCTATTATTCATGTCATGTGTATCTGTCTATCTATCCATCTATAGAAGATGGCATGTATTGTTACATTGTAATGAACTTTTAATGTTTTAACCCTTTAAAAAGGCAGATGTTTGGATACAGCTAGCTCTGCTTTGAACATCCAGCTTTTGGACAATAACATAATCCAAGCCTGGCCATTATATGCTATGTTCTCAGTTTGTCTCTCATCTGTCTCCCTCCCCTACAAAACAAACTAGATAAAATGTAGGTTATTTAGGTCTTGGTTAAGGTTATAAAATACAATGTATACATTTATAAAAAGTTATTAGTATTACATTAATACAATAAGATGAACACTATTAAAGGTAAAAACACATTCTAATTTATAGCTGATTGTCATCAGAGACTTGCCTTTCTTTGCAAGACATTAAGTTTCTCGTAATTAGAGGTTTGCAGAATGACCAGCCAGGTATAACATGTCACTTTTTGTAGCTGTGCTTATGCAAATGTTCTCATTACGACACTTAACGTCTGAGAGGCAATTAAGAACGAAAATAGCCTAAACAAATATGGCTAGTACCAGTTTACATGGGTTCATGCAAACTATGCCACCGCCAGTAGGCTACAACGTTTTAAAGCAATTTTTATTTGACAAGATAAAACATAATAAACTAAAACACTGTTATGAAATTACGGGACGTTGAGTAGGCTATACGTCTATTATTTGCCTTTTTTGAGGAGGAACTCGTTCGGTCATAAAAAGTCGTCTGTCTTGTTACCTCGAGTCGAGTCTTGACGCCCACATGTCATGAAAGAAGTCGACCCTCAATTCCAAATAGTACACTATTCACGCGCCTTGTACGCCACCCTGTGTCGGAACGATGTAGTCAAACTCAACAGTAATAGACAGCTTGGTATAGCCTATGTAAATTAAACAAGGCTACTTGGATGACAAAGAATATCGCAAGTTTTTAAAGCGCACTAAGACAATGAAAAAATAAGCATAGGAAATGAAGCATATTGAGACATTGGGCCTTACACAATATGCTTATTTAATATTGTAATTAGTGTACTTAACATAATTTAACTGTGACACTGACAAGACAATATAAATGTTCAGAGCTGAAATGGTCATAATTTGTTTATGTCCAAATACACAATATACCCCTAAAATCAGGACTGCGCTCTTTCCCTCCTTGCATTATTAAACAAATTGATCCTGCGTGTGTGTCTAAAGCACTGTTCCCCTCCCCCACTCCTCATCTAACATGTAAAACCCGGAATGGATTTCACTGAGGATTCTACCAGTTTGGTGCGTTACTATTTCAGGCTTCCAATAACATAATTCTTTGTACAAGGTCTTAGAATATGCTGTCCTGCATAGCTGGGCAGCTAATCTTTCAGTACTTTAACAAGAAATGATCAGAAATGCATTTGTTTTAAAGAAACAGGCTCGTTTTAGACAATGCATTCCGTTCCCACAACATGGTTTTATGTACTATACGTAATGGATTTTAGTACGCGGACCGGATTTAACAAGGCCATGCGTTCCCTTCCATTTAAAACCGTATGATTTCCTAGCCAAAGCTATTTACAGCAGAAAAGTTGATAATTTCAGTTTTTTCTCGAGACTATTAAACTCAGTTGAGCGTCTGGTCCAATTATATTGACCAGACATATATTTACGTTACAGTGAGGCCTATTCATGGGAGAAGACCTGTGTCAAAGTGTTTCTTTTTTAAGTGTACTGTCAGTTTAAATTGTTATGGCCACGCCTTTTTAAAGAAGACCTTCTTGTTTTTTTTGAAGGAAAAGCTCGCTGATAGGACGCACACAGAGACCTAAAAGAAGCTCCTCCGGTTTTCATTGGACTATGTCGGCCTTGCGCCTCGGGCTCTCGCGGGGCTGCAAAGCGAAGATGGCGGCCGAACAAGTCGAAGCGATGGTGAGTGAAGCTTCGTCCCCTGAAGTAGAAAGGAACTGGGTTGCATAAAATAGAGAGTTTATTTTCAGCAAACTTAGAGTCTGGCACAATTGATTGTTTGACTACCATAAGTGGCGGCAGTACATCGGTTAAGAGTAATCATAAATCTGCGCTGACAAATGCGTCTACACCGGGGCAAGAGACGCAGCTAAGCTAGCCTGCTATCTAGCTAAGAAGCGATAGAAAATGAATGATGAGACCATTAAAAACATTAGCTAGCAAGTAGCAAGCTAGCCTGCAGGCAGTAGGCGCGAAACTGCTGTTTGTGTGTCCACGTTTTTGTAAAAGCAGATATATATCTTTATGTGACGTATTCATTTGGACCAGGGGACATGTCAAGTTGGACAAGACCAAGTTGGAGAGACCACTGACAAGCACTGAGCACAGATAATCGTTTGCAAACACGATGGTGTAAACTAACACGCATTAAGTAGTGTTACGTTTTCGGGTTGGCTAACTGGTTAGCAAGCCTGCAAGCATGAACCCCTTACCGGTATCCTTAACAAGATGACATAGCAAGCGTATTGGTGGGATCTTAGCACCTGCATGTTTACAGTGTGCTGGGGGTTCCAAGGCCATGTGGTTGAAAGTAGTGGTAGTCACCCTGCATTACATCTACCTGTTTAATTGTTTCTTTTCACTCACTCATAAACATAACGAGGAGCGACAGGTTAATACAAACAATGGCTGTTGTTTATATGATGCCCTGAACAGTGTCCCTACTGCTTTTTAAGTAAATCAGCCCATACATTCATTTAACTTTTCTTTGTTTTTATGTTGTTGCAGATTGCATAATCTTTTTACTCAAGAATGAATACCCTTGTGAATTCTTTATATATTGACAATGATTTGCCTTCTGGTATATTTGGCATCTTTGCCATACTGTATCAAAGCAGGTACATTTTAATAATTAACTTGAAGTTTTCAACATTTCTGTCCTTTGTGTCTGCTCTCTGCTTAGAATATGGTGAAGAGTTTCCGGGTGTCTGACCTGCAGACACTGCTGGCCTCCATGGGTCGCAGCAAGAGCGGGCTGAAACAGGACCTGGTGGTGCGGGCACTGAAGCTGGTGCAGTCCGAGTGCAGCCCGGAGCTGCTGAAGAGTGTGCGCCAGCTGTACGAGACACGCTTCCCTAAGACGTCGGGCTGGCTAGCGGCAAGGCGTCCGGAGGCTGTACCCGTCAACTACTCGTCTATCGGCTCGTCGACAAGGAGCATGCCGCAGACTCAGAGCGCAGACTACCTCAACGGCAGCATCTCCAAGCAGCCAGCCGCCCCTGCGGCCGAGGTCAAGCTTGTGTCGTTGCCCTTCTACCAGACCCTGGAGACACTGTTGCCCCCCACAGAGCTAAGTGAGTGGAAGTTGAAGCCTCTCTATGCCCCTTGATGAAGGTTAAGAGCAGCCTGGAGAATGGAGATATGTTGTCCGAAGCAATGGCTTTGTTACAGGCAATCTGCTGTCATATCTGTTAAGATCTTGAAAAAAAGCGATGTGGAAGTCGTTAAAGTGGCACTTCATAGATAATCCAGTACCAGGCTGCCATCAGATTAGGACATATTTGCCTGACAGTAATGCCTTTCAGTACCTGGGACTCTTTGAGAGAAGTGATGTCTTTCATTCCAGGGATTTATCGAAGCTAGTGTCTCCATGCTCATGGAGGACCAGCTTTATTAGCCACGGTGTATAAGGGACCCATACATTGTTCTCACCCAGTAGTGAAAGTGTTTTGAACTCTAAAGATCAGCAGCTATTTGTAGACTGCTTTTTGACATGCATGGACTAGGCCTGTGTAAGACTTCTCAGTGTATTGGTTTGAACTCTTCAAAACATCTTTCTTTACAGTTGCCCAGAATAATGAGAAACTGCAGGACAGTCAATGCATATTTGAACTGACACAAAGTCAAGTGGATCAGGTCAGAAACTCCAGGTAAGTTTTACTCGCTTCATCAGGCTTTAGGAATATAAACAAAAGCAATGCTATATAGATTAGAGAAATTCTATCATGACTGGCTGGAGTTATTTCCAGAAACAATTGATTTAAGCTTTGTTCAATTTAAGTGATATTTCCTGTATGCACATGAGTTACCCTAGCACTGAAGCAAGATAAAAGCTGCAGAATAATATAATAATAATATAACTTGAAATATCTTGCTTTATTGCTAGTGATATTTCTTTGTTGTTAACATCACAAATCTGGTATGTCTCCCCCATACAGTGAACATCGCCCGGGCATAAAGTCTGTCCAGGTGGTTCTCAGGTATGTTTCTCAGAGCAATACAGGAAGGATCAGATGCATGCTTCTGTCTTCATCAAACCTGCTGTTGTCTTATTCCGCCGCATCACTGTAATATGAAAGTTATGTATTCTAAATGTTCTAAAGGTGGTTCACCGTATCACTGTAATATTCAAGTTATGTATTCTAAATGTTCTGAAAGTGTTAAGCTCATGGTTGTGAAGGTCTCTCCTAAGCTTCATCACTGAGAACAGCATGTAACAACATGTCCCCCTAAAAATGAGCCAGGCCTGGAAGAAGGGTGTTGTGACATATTTGTGATGTGTTATAACAGGCACTAAGTCCAGTGTTGGTTTCCCCCCCCCCTAGAATCTGTTATACAGACTCCATTGGTGTTCAAGAAGATCAGTACCCACCTAATATTGCTGTGAGGGTCAACCAGTCCTTCTGTCACGTACCAGTAAGTGCTCGTCTAGATAAACAACATATCAGTGCAGAGACACACACACACACACACACACACACACACACACATTTAAATTATTTATTTGAATCCACCAATCATATTCTGTTACAGAAATACGTACCAGTAAGTGCTCGTCTAGATAAACGACATATCAGTGCGGAGACACACACACACACACACATTTCAATTATTTATTTGAATCCACCAATCATATTCTGTTACAGAAATGATTCAAACATTTTTCAGAGGTTGAATACAGCTTAGTGACTCATGGGTACAGAGCAGAACTTTGCTAGTTGTTTAGATTGTCTCTTACTTAGTCCTGCCAGTCGTAGCCCACTGACCGAAAGCTTATGGACATTCCCCAGACTTCCAAATATCAATCCTACCAGATTACATGTATAGCCTAGGTCTCTCATCTTAGCAACAATGGGCTGGTATTTGGTCAACTTGTCAAGGAAGGCTATGTCCATGTAGAGGTCATAGACACAGGCTACCTCACGGACTACTACCTCCCTTTTAACCTTGTCCAAGAAAACAACATCAGGGGTTAGGGAGGTTGCAGAACATATCATCAGAGCTGACACACACACACACACACACACACACACAGTACATAGACTTTTATCCCTGTCACTTAAAAGGCTCATATTTGAGTCTCAAAAAGACTGTTTCCAAGTACTCTAGATATAACGTGGTAGCTAATTGTAGAAATAATACTTGACAGGGGTTTGTTGCCAGGTTCACCATAGTGTGTGTTTGTGCCTCACAGGGTTACTACCCTTCTAATAAACCAGGCGTGGAGCCGCGTCGTCCCTGCCGCCCCGTCAACATCACCCCCTGGTTGCATCTCTCCACCACCACCAACAGAGTCACCATCACGTGGGGCAACTTTGGCAAGGTTAGTGACTCTGAGTATAATGGAGCACTCACAAGTTTAATATGTGGTTGATGTATTAGATCTCATAGGGTCAACCTTCAGTCACAAGTGTGTTTCTGAACAGATCGCCAGTCTGTTTGAGTCTTATGCCTCTGTTTTCCTGTATGTGTGTGTCTAGCGCTATTCGGTGGCTATATATCTTGTGAGGGTCTTCACGTCAGCAGAACTCTTCAATCAGCTCAAGCACTGCTCAGTGGAGAGTGCCGAACGATGTCGCGAGCGCAGTAGGTCTTTTCTTTTCTCTCTCGGTCTCTCTCTTACCTGAGAACCAGAACTTTTTGTTGAGATGAGGAAGGTAAATCAGATTTACCTGCTTCCTAAAACCTTAATGGTAATGCTTTTGTAATGCTGTTTGCTGTTGTGTGTTCTACTTCCAGTCCAAGACAAGTTGCGCTTTGATCCTGAGAGTGAGATCGCCACCACGGGGCTGCGAGTGTCCCTGATTTGTCCAGTAAGTTTCTATTAACGTGGATAAAGTGCTTTGAACTTTGGCTTCATTCATTTGGCCAGTGAATGAACAAAATAAATGTAGTCCCTCATTCTCCCAAGTGGTCTCGCCACAATTAATTATATGGGTAAATAACAAGTTATCTGGAGAACTTTCGAAAACTGTCGATCGATACAGCGATGCCAAGTATCTCAATTAATTCATTTAATATTATAATTGTTATTTTGTTTTGTATTTTTATATACATGTACTCTGATAACATTGCTTCTGAAGCCTGCAAGATGGCACGAAATCTCGTTTTTCTCTTACATCGCGCTGGATATTAGAGAAGAAGTCAGTCACTCAAGAACAAATTGACCACGCCAAGATGGCTGCAGAGACTCTCATACGAGAAGTAAATCACAACCACTAGACTTGGCCGCTTCAAGTTGTATTTGCCAAGAGTTATTTCCCTCCGGCTCGGCCAATATTCTTCGGATAACGGGATACTTGCTCTAGGGTCAGCATTGTGTGCAACATTATAAGGACATTTTTGTACCACATTCCTCCTTTAACTTAACTCATTTTATGTAATGCGTTTTTCTCATATAGATTGTAAGATAATGGCCCCAAAGGCACTAATGACGTGCTCTGGCCAGACTGACATTAGTAAATAGCTTTGATGCCATCTAGCTTATTGACCTGTTCCCCATCAGTTCGTAAGTATACACCAACTGTGCTTGTCTCTCCATAGCTGGTAAAGATGCGTTTGGGGGTGCCGTGCCGGGTGCTCACCTGTGCGCACTTGCAGTGTTTCGATGCCGTCTTCTTCCTGCAAATGAACGAGAAGAAGCCCACCTGGACCTGTCCAGTCTGCGACAAGCCAGCGCCCTTTGAGCTGCTCACCATTGATGGGTAATGTCCGAGGAGTGGTAGCTATGTCTGTGTGCACATCAAGGACAGTGGATGACATTAAAAGTGGGTCATATTTGCAAGGGCACTGTCAACTTTTAGGGGTTTTCCTGCATAGGGAGATTTTCTTGCAGTCTGGAGTTTGCAGACCACATTTCCCACCTGTCACTTTGGTCTGGACACCTATGATATGGATTCCTTTGGCTTAGCAGTTTTTCAAACAAGATGATAATTAATCAGGACGTAAACGGCTCTGTTCAAGCTCACTTGATTTCAGTGAGCAGTTACATGCCAAGCTAAGCAGCGCTGCAAGTAAATAAAACATAATTACCCTTTTGGGTTCACACCATATTTGACATATGTCGCCATTATCTTAACCACTGCTGATTTACCTGTTAGAGAATGTACTGAGAATATGCAGAAAAAGCCCAAAAGGTTGTACCAAAACTAAGATGGATGTGCAAGCCCTGCAGATATGATGACCTTAAAGGGAGATTTCAGGATTTTTCAACCTGGGCCCTATTTTAATGTCTTTGGGTCCTAAAACCGAAAGAGTCCCTTTAAATTAGGTTTAGCATGTCTATGTCTCTGAACACTGAATCTGCTGAACAGACCTGTTTTTTTTTCAACCGCTGCTTTTGCATGGATGTTATTTGGCTGTAATACAGTTGAATCAGCTTTAAATATACCATAGTGTCGTATTTTTAGCATTCACTGCTAACGTCTCATATATCAGAATTCCCCTTCCTGCTGTAATGAAACATTGAGAGCGGTGGCTTACCGCGACTGCCCTATGCCTCCAGGTTGCTCTCTGAGATCTTAAAGGAAACAGAAGAGGAGGTGGAGGAAATCGAATATGAGACCGACGGCTCCTGGAGACCCATCCGAGACGAGAGGGACAAGGACAGGGAGCGGGAGCGCAGCAACACGCCTGTCTACCCCCTTGTGGACATTTGTAAGCGCTCTCATTCTCTTGGGCAGGAGGGCAGTGCAATCCCAGTCTACTATAAACAAAATTCCTGGCCAGTTATTTTGTTTGAACTGATATGAAATGATATTCCAGATCTGTGTACCCAAGTGTCTCTACGATCTACTCTTGGTCAGTGACGGGTCAGGTTTCAGGAAGAGGTTGGAGAATGAGGCTTGCTGTGCTGAAATTACATTCCCCGTCTATAGGTCAGCATTGCACAGAGACTGTTCCCCTCGGTGGGATTTAATTAGTGACTACAGCTCTTAGAATACATTTTAGTTTTATCAAAGAGGTTTACCAAAAGAGGAATGTGCAGGTGAGTGGACATGGAGAGAGTGTTGCGGATGTTGGGCTACTTTTGCTAATGTGCAGTAGTTGATTGAATAAAGTTAAAGATGAATAGGACTTGGTGAATGAACAAATAGGCTACAACACTTTTTCCATCCTACGGTCATGAAAAACCTGGAAAAGTCATGGAATTTTAAAATGGTTATTTCCAGGCCTGGAAAAGTGCTTGAAAAAGATAAAATCCCAAGTTTTGGAAAAGTCATGGAAATGTGTTATATTCATATTTTCAAAGTTATTAACGCTCCCATCTCAGACTTTGCTGAAAAAAGTTCATATACTTCTTAATAGGTATAGTCCTAAATATTAGCGCTCTACTCCCAATGGTTTTGTCACATAAAACATTTTTAGCAACTAAGTTATGTGCATTTTCAGACGTGTTTTTAGCAGCTCTTTCTGAAGAGCCAGTTTCAAATTGCTATAACTAGAAAGTATTTAAGCTAGCTCCTTCAATAGGCTTTAAATCAGCTACCATTACTTGAATATGGACTTCCAAGTGTTTGACTTGAATTTGCGCGAAAATATTACTCCACGCTCTGTGGCACCATCTTTGAAGGCCTGTGGAAAGCTCAATGTTAAAGCTAGAGACTTGATATTATATCAAAAATCTGTGATTGTGTTCTGCATCATTTTCTTAAAAAATTTGGGATTTTTGTACACGCCCAGCATTCAATGGCTTTTGGAAGCATTTTAAAATGCACTAAGTTTATGACACAGATCTTAAACTTCATATTTTTGTATACTGTCTGCTCTGGAATTCTCATTGTTAGTTTAAACACTACATTTGATCACTTTTTCCTAGCCTGACGATGTCATACTCATAATTCTAGTCAGAATATGAGTCTGAGTCTTCTCCTTTGAGCTGTGATTATGGGGCGTGTTTCAACTAACCAGGAAAGAAAATGCCTCTTCGCTCAATTGGATACCTAGAACTAATCAGAGCAACGTAGTATGACCATCTGATACGATCAGACCGAACTTCCCGTCCAAATATTTCGTCAAAGAGTTCGGGCTGGTATCCAGGCTAACTTTTTCCCATATACACCGAGATTTTACTAAATGTTTGGTCATGGAAATTTGGTTTAAAGTCATGGAAAAGTCATGAAATCCATTGGTCAAAATGTGTATGAATGAACCCTGTGTATATATATATATATATATATACACACAATATGTGTGTGTTTTATCAATTGATTCTAGTGGCTATACTGTACTGATGGGTGTTTCCACTGGCCACAGGTGTCTCGGAGGTGAACGGACACTCTCCGGCCCACAGCAGCACCAGCCAATCGGCAAAGTCGGGATCGGGTGGGGCGTCGGCTACGTCAGCGTCGGGCGGGGGAGTGGTGGTAGATCTGACGCTGGACTCCTCCTCCGAAGAGGAAGCCGGCGGCGCGGGAGGAGACAGCTCCGACACAGACGACAGCCAGGACAGCCCCTCGCCCAAGAGAGGCCGATACAACTACGACAAGGACCTGGTGACGGCTTACTGAGCTGACCGAGATGGACGGACTTGCAAGACTGAGTAAAAGGTGTGGTGGAGGGGGGCGGCGAGAGGGGACAAGGCCTGATGTTTGGGCAAGGAATTTTAGAAAGTCCCTGAACACCCCCTCCCCCATCCCCCTCTTCACCCACCCTGTGCGGAGACACATATTCATACACACACACACACACACACACACACACACAACGCAGGCACACACCCCAATGCACACTCCTACATGCACTGTAAACCTCTGGGAGTGGTTGAGCTTCCTTTCCCTCTTCACCACTGGAAACCACAGGAGCAGCTCCCTGCCCCCCCCCCCCCCCCCCCCCCCTTTCCACACACACACCTCAAAAACAAACAAACAAACAAGCAAATGGTTTGTTCTCCCTTCCTCTGCTGTATCCTCCCTTTAAGAGACCACAAAGCGTCATCGACCATCCTTTGCCCTCCCACACTCATCCCCTTTCAATTTGTGGTGGACATGATGGTGTTGGTTCTCAGAAAGCTACACTAAGCATTAGAAACCGGCACTGTCCACCATCCTTGAGTGGAGAGACACCACCACCACCATCCCTCCATCTGTGACTGTTCAGAGGTCAGTGTGTAAGCAGCGACTCAAGTGTGGACTTGTGCATCATCTCCCAATCTTTTAGGCTTTATCTTCACTTTCTTTTGGGTTCTTAAATGTATCATTGTCACCATATTCCCACCCAGCCTAGTTATTACGATTCTCTTCAAGCCGTAGTAGCTAATAACCTACCTCAATTCAAACCACAAACTTGACCACAGATAGTCCTTAGAAAGCTTCGAGAGGTGACCTTTGCTCCCCTAAAACAAACAAACGCTGGATGAATGATGCTATTTTTCTCTCTTTTTTTATTTATTTTGGCCATCTTGTTTCCCAACTACCTAACTGTCAGCAGAGACCTAATTGGGCTCTGGGAGCTGTCCAAATTGAAGACAACCTTCCACCTGCAGTCCCTCTTGAACAAGAGAGTGAGTCATGGGTGAGATACATTTCTTCTAACTGAAGGCCTTTGATGATGTTGCCAACCGGGGGAGAGGTTAGGAGTTAATTAAAGTGTGTTTGTGTTCTTCTAATGACAAAGAGTTGTGTAAAATCTCAGTAGTTTTAGAATAGAATGTATGGGGTCGCAAAGTTCTTGACTCAGAGTTCTGGAACAGATGTTGAGATAGAGGAAGCAGAGCAAACCCTTCCAACATGGTTCAGTTGTGGTGGGTCTCCAAGGATGGTGAGTCGTTGAAGTTTGTGAAGTGATGTGTTGCATGGAAAAGGGCTGAAGATAACACAGCTTCACTGTCGTGGTGGGGGTGAGGAGAGTTTTTTTTTTTTTTTTTAAGGGGTGGGGACTTCAGGTGCATTTTGGTTTGAAACAGCAGGCCTCAGACAAAATGCAGGTGAGGGTCAAATGGCTGAAATGAGGTGTGTGTGTGTTTTTTTTGTTTGTTTTTTTTTAATTAAAGGAAAGCCCAACCAATAGTTGTTTTATCTTCTCGGGTGCAGAGTTGCGTGCCATGATGCACAACATACAGACTCGTTTTCTTTTAATTGATTCTTTGTCCAGTAAATGTATTTATTGACCATCACGGCTTTTTGATTCTTTTTTTTTTTTTTTTTTTTTTTTTTAAATGGCAGCAAGTATTATTTGCACATATGTGGCATTGGAGAGATTTTGGTGCCGTTTCTAAAGAATCACACTGAAGACAGTTGAAGGTGGTGCTCAGGCTTGTTCTGGGATTGAGTGAATCTGCTGTTTCTTTTCCCAGTATGGTCTCAGTTGAGGCTGCTTGCCATTTCTGTGATTATCTTGCTAGTTCCTAGGCCTTGTTGCTAAAACATTAGCATACCGATTACGATGATCATAACCTGCTCCGTTGTGGTGAGGTATGGTAGACAGCTATTTGAGACCAACATGAGTGTTTCCAGGACATGCAAGAATGAAAAGCTCTGGATTGTTATCATGGCCTGAATCTTTAAGTTATAAGCAGGTTTCAAGTTTGGTTTGACCTACAGAGGCACCCCTCTCAACTTTATCCAGTCTTTTCAGTTCAACTTCAAGCTCATTCTAAATGTGAATCACATGAGAGTTGGTGGGCCAATGTTTTTTAGGTTTTGAGGATTGTGATTTCCGAGGGTCTCACGGTCGGGATTTCTAAGGTTTGCAGTGGTAGTAGACAATGGCCCCAACGCTACATTTGAACCCAGGCGACTTGGACTGTAGAGGAGGGACTCAGGGATGAGTTGTGAAGTGCTTTCATTTGTCATTTTTGACTCATTCTTTGATTTATTTTGGTCACAGAACAGTTCTTCAGTGTTGAACATGCACTTCATCAATTTGCTAGACAAGACAAATCTGAACTGGATTTATATATGTACACAGTAGTGTTTTGGCTATGAAAATGACCATCTCTGATTTACTGATTTTGTTATTGTCCTCCTCTTAAGTACTGCTTTTCTTCAGTAGGCCTTCAGAGAGAAATACCGCTCTAGTTCCCACCATGTTTGCTTTCGCTGCATTCTAAAGCTGACTGAGCACAGACTTGAATAGACACTCTGTACTGTAAAACAACATTTGTTCGAAGTAATAACTGAATCAGCAAAATGAATTTAGAAGTAGGAAGGGATTTTAAGGGGCGTATCCGTGACAACTTGGTCTTCCATTTTGGTGGAATACTCATTTTGGGACACATTTGACTGAACACAAACGGTTACATCATCTGTTGTAGTTGATGACAGGATTTTTGTCAACATGGCCCATATCCCGAATGTTGCCCTTTTGTACACATACAAAAATACACTTGAGGAAGATTAAAGTATAGTTCTTGATCTGAAGTCAGTCTATTCAGAAGAAATCGACCAATGCGTTTTTTTGTCAGGATCCAGTAATTTCTTGAACATATAGCTCACCCTAGGCCCTTGCTGTGAGCCAGGAAACACATTTGGGAGTAATGATGAAAGTCGCCCATGGTTGAACTGAGACGGATAGGGCCTGGGGTCGTCGCAGACATGGAGACAAAGGAAGGATTAGAGAGTAAGGTCGTAATTTGTGGCATATCCCTTTTTCTTACAGTGCTAAAGGTAGCATGGGCAACGGCTTGCGAATCTTGATGTAAATGTTTTTGTTCGTTGTGTCTTTTTATATGTTCATATTAAAAGCCAATAAAAAACGAATAAATAATATTTTATCAAGTTTTGAATTGCCTCCAATCGTTGAAGAGGTCAAAAAGGATTACAGTTTAGAAATGACTTCTCAAAGCCACTTTACATGTCAGAAACTGTAAGAGCACGGGACACAGTGCCCAGTGTGGGGTCAGGAAATTGGAGCAAGAGATTGGGGAGAAGGGAACTGATTCCATTGTTTCTTGTTGAAATGGCTGAGAAATGTAATTTTCAGAAATCGTATTCTAACACCTGTCATTTATGTGTGCAATTGATTAAACTGATTTTAAAATCTAGAGTTTGTCTTGTTTGTCTTGATGCATGCTTAAAATGATCCCACCCGGGAACTTAACAAGAATATGAAGGGCAACTTTCAAGTACATCCAAAGCCCCCGTGGAAAATTTGCACCACTAGATGTCGCACGCTTACATTTTGGACCGTGTACTTGTACTGACCTGTCGCGATAATTCATGCAAGTCATTTCTGGTATTTAATCTTCATCTCGCGAGATACATCAAGCTTCCTTTTGGGTTTGTGGCTTCTTCCTGTACCGGAATTTCTACCGAATATTGTGAAACCCTGAGTGTTCAAACCACGCACCCCTCCTATTTCTTTGGATAGTCAGCAGTCGTTCCCCTAAACGTGCAAGGGTCTGAGAAAGGTGCCACCAGCTAATAATGTTGATGCACATGTCTACGTGAGAGCTGAGAGACACCACGTCTGCCTTGCGTCGAGCAAAGCACGATTTTCGCTTGGGATCGAGGGCAGATAGACATTTCAGTGATGTATTTTGCACAATTATTACTACATGTGGTACAGTATATTGCTGCTTAATTCATGTTCGGACTGTCCATTTAAGACTTAAATGCGTTCCTGTTGTGAGGAGGAAGCGCCTAGCTGTCAAGCCACTGGAAACTAGCCTGAAATGAGTACTGCCCATGATATATTTGTCCAATTGAGCAGCAGCTAGCTAGCTAGCTACAGTTACCTATCTCGCAGTTAGTCACTGAACATTGTTTTTGTCATAACTTAAGTACCCCTGGCATTCGCTATTTCTCGGTGTACGTACGCTAATTCGGTTGTGTACTATCGTTTTTAATTGGGTCTAAGTGAAGACTCGTGTTTGCGCGCTAGATATTCGAATTAAACCGTATTATCAGCATGGCTCCAAAAAAGAGACCTGGCCCCATAATCATAACACCTGCTGGAGAGGGGCAATCGACTTCAACCAATGCAGCAATTGAGTGAGTGAGCAGTTTTTATGTCATTTCTTGTTTTCGTTAACTTTTATGTACTGTACCTATCAACTGCCGAAACAGACGTGAGGTGTGAGTTCAATGCCTTTTATGGAACTAGTAAAGGATTCGGAACTGTAGTCAGTAGATCATCTTGTACAAATCCAGCATTTTTACTAAAACTAATCTTGCTTATGAATAGTAACGTATGATATGTGTAACACATCATGTCACATTTGCATATGCAAACTATGTAAACATATTGTAACCCCTTTGTGTCTATGTGCCTTACATAGGACCAGTCTAGTAGACTTACCGAAAATGTTAGGTGAATTGGACTTAGATGAGCAACAGAGGAAGCGCTTGGAGGCTTTCCTTACCCAGAAAGCAAAGGTGGGCGAGCTCAAAGAAGACGACTTCCACCCCATCTGTGAGCTCGGTGCTGGCAACGGTGGAGTGGTCCACAAAGTCCGTCACAAACCCTCTGGACTAGTCATGGCTAGGAAGGTGAATAAAAGATTTACAACCTGTTGTTTGTTGACCTGGTAATGAATGGTTGGTAGCAGCAGGAAGCAAAGTTATAACGTGTCTTAACGGATATAATTTCATTTGTGGAATAGCTTATCCATTTAGAAATCAAACCAGCGATCAGGAATCAGATCATCAGAGAACTTCAAGTGCTGCACGAATGTAACTCCCCCTACATAGTGGGCTTCTATGGGGCTTTCTACAGTGATGGCGAGATCAGCATCTGCATGGAACACATGGTGAGAGAATAGGAAATAAAAACAACAATGAGTGTCTCATGTATTTTCAGTGGTGTCCCTCTCGATGATAAATCTGTTCTTTTATGTCACACATACCAAGAGCCGCCACTGGTTTCGAATAACCTAAAGTTTGTGAAACTCAGTCAGACCTCTGCTCATCATATTAGCCAGGTCTTCTAGTGATGTGATGTTCAGAATGGCTCTAAAGAGGGTATTTTCATTCAATCACTAGGATGGAGGATCACTTGACCAGGTGCTGAAAGAAGCTAAGAGAGTTCCGGAAGAAATACTTGGGAAAGTCAGCATAGCTGTGAGTACCGGTAGTCATTTCTGAATTGTCCCTGACATCTCGTAGCCTGTATGTTTCAGCATAGGAGGAGGATGAATTGGTAAAGAAAATATGGTATATGCCTAAATGTAGCTGTAAAACTACAATTTGGTGAGTTTTAAAGTATCATTTTAAACTTTTTAGTATAATGGAAACGTATGCTTATGGTATTGAAATATAACTGAAACCTGTTTCTCTGTTCTTTTGTTTTACAGGTACTTAGAGGACTTGCTTATCTGCGGGAGAAGCATCAAATAATGCATAGAGGTAAGGGTGGAATTAGAGGAATTTTCAAAAGTACTGTTATGGAATAGACTTTTTTGTCTTTGATAGTATTCCTGCTTAGTCAGGGTAGATATATGATGAGATAAAGATCGCAACGGTTACGCCACTTACGCAACAACCATGTGCAGGAAAGGCTAGTTCTTAGAACCTTCACAAGGATGTTGTGTATCGGATGCCTTGTGGGTTGCTGAAATACTGTAGCATTCGTTGAGAGGAGGCCAGTAGCACATGCGTTCAAGCTGGAAGATTGAGGATGAAAGGGGCAGTGTTTGGCTCTAAGGTCAAAGGGCACTGGTGGTGCAGGAGCAGAGGGTTACTGACAGGTATGTCACTCATTGATAAGGCAGTGGTGAAATTCATTGGTTATAGGACAGCTATGAATTAGCCGAGAGGAATAACAGTAGACCTATAGACAGTTGGGACAGCAGAGCAGATAAGTGACAGTTTAGTTTAGTGTCACATAGCCAGAAAACTGGACGGAATGGGGACTAAATCTACAGGGTTCCCATGGTCATGGAAATCCTGGCAAAGTCATGGAATATTTAAATCACATTTTCCAGGCCTGGAAAATTCATGAAATTCAGTAAATTCATGGACAGTTTTGGAAAGGTCATGGAATTTGATTTTATAGTATGTAGGTGTTATTAATTGACTTGTGTGATACAGTTTTCACTAGAATTAACATATTCTAAATATCCTATTAGAAAATGAATGGAAAAGGTTGTTATTTAATTTTCAATAAATAATCAAGCCTTACGTGGAGTAAAGTATACCATGTTGTTTGTGAAAGGTTGTGAAAGTCATGGAACTTTCATTAAGGATCCTTAAAAAAAAGTCATGAGAAGGTTTGGAAATGTTAAGGTCAATACAAATAGTTGGATTTGAATGTTGAAGGATTCACTCTGCAGAATTCAATCTGCCATGTGCACAGTTTAAGGTTATTTAAAAGTTAATAAGTAAATGGCCTCTAGTGAGAACATGCCAACCGCTCATTGCTGCCATTAGACGTGTTTTACATTTACATTTAGTCATTTAGCAAATGCTTTTGTCCAAAGCGACGTACACTTCAGAGAACAATCAAGCTACGGGCAATAGGGACCTAGTGTAACAATAAATACTACTTTACATAAGAAATAGAAAAAAGAAATAGCTAAGAAAAACATGTGCAGGAATGTAACTGCTGTAAGTGCTAGTTAAGCACTAGTCAAAGCGCCAATTAGGAGGGGAGGTGGTCTCTGAAGAGTTGGGTCTTCAAAAGCTTCTTAAAGGTAGAGAGGTGGGGGGGGGAGCTGTGGCGCAAGCAGCAGCCCTGTACCATGAATGGGTCGGAATACCCATGGGGACCCGGTTCGAGTCCAACTCGCGGTCATTTCCCAATACCTCTCCCGATCTTTCTCCAGCTCACTTCCTGTCTCTCTGTACTGTCCTATCTGATTAAAGGCATAATAGCCCAAAAAACAAATCTTAAAAAATGTTTTTAAAAAAAGGTAGAGAGGGACGCCACTGCTCTGGTAGTGCTAGGCCGTTCGTTCCACCAACGTGGAACTACAAATGCAAAAAGTCTGTATTGCCGGACTGCCGTTTTGGGAGTGCGGTCTGGGTGGGTACTGGTCTGGGTACAGAGTAATATCACGTGTTAACGCCACTCGCCGACACAGGAGATGTGCTAGCCACTGACACTAGCTCTCAGGGGTCTTAGTCTCACACACACACACCCCCATACACACGGACACAGGCCTGAGGATGTTCTAGATTTGATTCTAGCGTGGGACTGCTTGTCACAACAAAGATTCGACCTAGAAGGCAGTGGCCAGTGTGAATGGGTAGGAGTGGAGTCAGCGGTGGAGGCCGGTGGCCAGGGGCCTGTGGCGCTGTGGTGGCAGGCTAGTGAGTGAAGAGCTGTCTGAGAGCCCAGGCAATAATTACAGCCTCTCAGATGTGATTACATGGTGGCCGCGCCCTGCAACCCCCTCCCTGCTTTTCTCCCTGTCTCATGCCATCTCTCTCTCTTTCTTTCTTTCTCTCTTTCTCTCTCTCTCTCTGTCTTTCTCACATTGACTTGTTTATTTCTGTCCTCTCACTCAAAAAAAAAAAAAGAGGGGAAAAAATTGGGAGGTGAGGCACTTTACTGTACATGTCAAAACAGAATTTAAATGAAAACATTTTCCTGCTACTGATTTCAAAACCAAGTGCAGGAAAAGAGAGAGCGGGCTCGTTCGGTGCTCGCCCAACTCGGAGCTTGCCAGAGCTCAGGTTGTCTGTAGCAAATTGTGAAACATTTTCAGCGGTAAGGCAGTGGGCCTGAGAGCATGTTGGCGCAGGCCATGGGGAAGGGCAGGTGGTGCTGGTGGGATCTGAATGCTTGTGAGGCTGGGTTGGGGGATGGGGGGGTTAGAGAATGCTGGCGCTCTCACTGGATACTCACCTGAGGCCCCGATTGCTCTTGCCACGCAGACGTCAAGCCATCCAACATCTTGGTGAACTCGCGAGGGGAGATCAAGCTGTGCGACTTCGGCGTGAGCGGCCAGCTCATCGACTCCATGGCCAACTCCTTCGTGGGAACCCGTTCCTACATGTCGGTGAGTCAGCTATGCCCCCTCCCCTTACCCCTCCGTACACACACACACACACACACACACACACACACACACACACACACACACATAGCCCTGCCAAAAACCTGAGCCCGTGCCCAGGAAACATACCGCGTGGTGCGGACATGGCCCCTGCCAGATCGGCGCCCACTCCTCTCCGGCACCTGGAGGGTGTGGTGCTCGGAGCTGGCTCTGCTTCTGGCTCCGGCCCGGTTTTTGGCAGCGCCTTAGCTGTGCATGTGACGTTGTTGCCGCCTTGTGCTCTCAACAGCCGGAGAGACTGCAGGGCACGCACTACTCTGTGCAGTCGGACGTGTGGAGCATGGGCCTGTCCCTGGTGGAGTTGGCCATCGGCCGTTTCCCCATCCCCCCGCCCGATTCCAAAGAGCTGGAGGCCATCTTTGGGCGGCCCATGTTGGACGAGGCCGGCGGAGAAACACTCAGCACCTCCCCGAGGCCCAAACCCCCGGGACGGCCAGTCAGCGGTGAGTCCACCCCTCAATGTCACAGATGTCCTTAACGGTTTAGTTAAAGGTGCAGTCTGGTGAATACCACTCCCCAATGTTGCCAAGGTCCTTAAAGGTTTAGTTAAAGGTGTGTTCCATGATTCTGGTGAATTGCATTCCCCAACGTTTCTGACGTCCTTTTTTTACTGCAATGGTTGATTGGCTGAAGTAGTGTATGGCTCGGTCTGGTGTACAAACACCAGAAGTTTAGTTTTTTCCCAATGATGAATGTGACAGAAATTGTATTGGATTAGAATTGCAGAATCCAACTTTAAAGTGAATCAGCCAGCATGAAACATCCTGCATTCACTCATTGGAAGTGATGCAGGGCACAAATAGAGGGCTTTTACTGTTCTTTGGGGCGGGGGTGTAACTCTGCTCATACATGTGACCATCTGCTCCCACAGGACACGGGATGGACAGTCGTCCGGCGATGGCTATATTTGAACTACTGGACTACATCGTCAATGAGGTCAGAAAAAAACTGCTGATGGTGCAGCCCCCTTTTTCTCTTCTGTGCTGTTTTTTTTTCCTGTTTTCTCTCCTCTTTTGCGCAGTCCCCTCTGCGGTCCACAGTTACTCTTTCTCAAGTTGTGTCCCTCTTCTTTACCCCCCCGTGTCCCCTGCAGCCTCCGCCCAGGCTGCCGCATGGTGTCTACACCTCCGACTTCCAGGAGTTTGTGAATAAATGGTGAGTTGAGTTGAGTACTCACTCATGATGCTATACAAAGCTGCGTTTCAAGAGTACGTGTGTGTGTGTTTGTGTGTGTCTGTGTTTGTGTTTGTGTGTGTGTGAGCGTGAGCGTGTGGAAACAAGTACAGACAAGTAGCGCATCAAGTAAATGAGAGCCGTAACCTCCTATGGGTCAGATCTTTCAAGACAAGTGTTTGTTTTTTTTTCTTTTTCTTTCTTTCATCCTCCATTGGCCAGGGGAGTTTGGCGTGTTCTAGACGGAGGTCTACGAGATTTAGGCAACCCTTGCTTGTCAGCTAGTCTGTATTTTTCATGCATTGAAGTTCAAGTGGAGGCTGAAAGAGCAATTGGTTTAAAAAGCTTGACTATGTTTGTGTTCCCAGCCTCATGAAGAATCCTGCAGACAGAGCAGACCTGAAGATGCTCATGGTAAGTGCTGATGATGGCTTTCTGCGCACTTATCCTTCCCTTTCAAAGATGCGCGTCTGGGAATCTTCTCCCTAACGTGTCTTCATTTGCATGTCGATTGTGAAAATTGTCCCAAACCAACCACAGCTGTTTTTTTTTAGTTTGTGTCAGAATTGAGGGAGTTTGGTTTATGCATCTGAAATGACTTACTGTCTTTGCCCTTGCCTGTTCAGAGTCACACATTCATCAAGCGTGCCGAGGTGGAGAAGGTGGACTTCGCCGGCTGGCTCTGCAAAACCATGGGCCTCAACCAACCCAGCACTCCAACACGCTGTGCCGAATGACCAACCTTCTTCTCATTCTCCTGATTGCTTCACACGTTTCTGATCCCTTTGCTTTCTCTGTGCAACACACACACACACCCACACACCCTTTTGCAGTTTTTCATTTTACTTCTCGTACTGGCATCTATGCAGATGCATTGCGATGAATTAAGTCCATAGCACACCTTTTCATTAATCTCTCAATTTAATCTGAAAACGACAAATAAGAGATTTGCTTCTTTTTTTCTCTCTCCCATTTTTGTTTTTTCTGTGTTGTTGGCAGCGTTTTAGGTGGGCAAGTATGGACCGTATTGTTGACTGAGATCTAATATGGATGATTGTGAGTTAGTCATATCATGAATGTGAAATAGTCACCGTAACACCACTGTTTGGCAGCGGCATGTTGCTCTGTCATGTAAACAGCCATGGTGGAAGATGACCGTATCATTTTTTTTTTTTTTTTTTGCTGCTTTTGTTTGTTTCTTTGTTTGTTTGTTTTTGGCCTGTTCAATTTCAAACCAAAGATGGTACTGTTGTGAATGCAATCTGAACATGCCTGTGCGCTGTGATGGTGGTGGTGATCTCATGAATGTAGACTCATGGCCACTGTAGCTTTCCCTGGCATTCGGTTCCGTCCAGGGAAACAGGAGAGGTCTGTGGGGGTTGGAGGATGGGGGTGTGTGTGTGTGTGTGGGGGGGGGGGGGGGGGGGGTCACACAGTCTCCTTCATGGCTTCTGTGTGACAACTGCCAATATCATGAGATGTAAATGCTTTTAAGTCTTATACTTTTCACCTTAATCTAAAAAAAAAAAAAATTACTTATAAGTACAAAGCCTGATGTAACCATACTGTACTGTATTCAATTGTGGCATTTTGTGATGGAGGGGGAAACTCAAAGAGAACCTTGTGTTGTGTCTAGTCTCTCAAGCGAGGCCAAAGCATCAGTCACTTCTCTTGAATCTAAGGACGTGGTCATGTGCTTGTTTCCTTGCAGGCTGGCATGGTTAATTGTCTTGGTTCATTTACTCTTTAAAATCATGGTGGTTTATTTCGGTGTTTACGAAAGATGCCTGAATCTTATTTCTTATCTCTTTTGCCTGATTATCTTCTTTTTTGTTGTTGTTGATGTTGTTTGTTTCTTTTCTCTCAAAATGATTTGAGTAGAGGTCTACCAAACGCTTCCGTGACTAGTCCGAGTTGGCACTAGGTGAATTCATCGCTCCCTGAAGCGCTGTTGGCAGCTCTATAGGTGACGAAGCTGTTGTTTTTTGTTTGCCTGTTCTGTACTCTCTGGTATTCTCCGCTATCCTGTATTCTGCTCCGACAGAGAAAGAGGATTTATTTTAAAGTGAGATGAAAGCATTGCCACGTGTTTGTGTATGAAGCTAACACAACAGTGCGGAAGCACTGTCTCTGCAGTCTTAAAGGAATAGATTTTTTTTGACTGGTTTAGAGGAATTGGGGAAAGTCATTTTATTGTCACAAGAAATATGTTGAATACAGTTCTAATATAAAAATAAAACCTATTTGTGAATGGTTGACTTTGTACTTATTTGAATGCATTTATTTCATTAGTGGCATTTCAGTAATGTACCGAGCTATATGCATATGTATGTATGAAAGCAACGTGATCAGCATTTTCTAATCTGGTGGCAGCTTTTGCAGGATTGTAGAAAATGCAACAGCACTGCTCTTAGTGTTGCATTTATAATGTGTAATGTCTGGTGGTCGCAGCTAATCTACTTTTGCTGATATGCCATAGAATATGATGATTGGACTATTCTTGGCATCACTTAGGGCCTGAAAATATATATCACATGCAGTCATTTTGTTATGGTTCCATTTTAGACCCATGTTGCACATGAACAATACTTCACAACGAAGTTGACAGGGCCTTGTATGTGACTGATCCGCATGGTGTGTGTGTATTCATATAATTAAGATTTCTCTTCATTGTGGTCTGTACCCACAAATGACAAAACCAGAGCAGAAGGGTGTATGGGGTGGAGTTACAACAGCCTATTTCAAAAATCAAAGACAGTTGGTAATAAACATGGCTTACGTCAGCTAAAATGAACCATGACAAAAAGGGCCAAGGACGGCACATTAGAAAAGGTTATAAAATGAGGACCATTTGATTCTTAATGTGTTGGCATTGGAGAAGATTATTTGCTTTTTGTCTTCGAAGCTGAAGTCAGCCTTGTTTGTTAAAGACATGATTTAGATTTGATTATACCAGTAAACAAATACATGTAATCATACACTTAATGCATAATGTAATGTTTGCCTTAGCTATGAAATGTAGTCAGATCTGTATGTTTAGATCAATTGTGAAAATAGCTGTAGTTGTATTTCAATGTCAGATAATGGTTACATTTAAATAAATAAATAAACGTAGTCATACGCATAATGCATAACGTAATGTATGCCTAAGCTATGAAATGTACGCCAGTGAAACACTCCACCCACGGTGCTGCGTGTCAAAACTAAAACCAGCCCACAAAATAGTTTCACAGCATCTCAACGGCCCTTTCACAACACCACCTCATAGTCTGCAGTGATTCAGCGTCATCAAAAAAACGGACGGATCACTGTCAGTGCTAACAATGATGTAGGCACCTGCCTGGTTACAAATAGTTAAACTGGTGGATGCCACGTGGGGCTATGGTGCGCTACCTTCATGTGTGTCTCTCAAACAGTGCCCTCTATGGTAAGTGTGTGTAACATCCTGCTCCACAATGTCCCCTAGGTTCCTCTAAAAGGCAAAGCTGTGATAATCTCACGGACCTCCTAGAGACCTCCCTCCTCTGATGTGTAGGTGACCTGTCAAATAGTTTTACATAACTTTTTCGTTTAGGACTTGGAAGTCCAGCACCTTCAGCTGACATGATCATCTGGCTAAGTGTTTCATGCTCAGAGACTTGCACATAAGCGGTCACAGAGCTCTCTTCTAGCAAGTGGTTAGACTGGTGTGTGTAAGATTGTTTGCCTGCCTGCCCCCCCCCCCCCCCCCCCCTTACACTTGTAATATGTGTTAAGAGTTTTGAACAGGAACAGTGGACGGCGATGTTGCTAACAGCTTGGGGCTGGTCTGGAAAGGGAAGATTAATGTACTAAGAAGTCAGTGTTAAGACTTTAAGGCCCCTCTTCAGGCAGCGTGCGTTTGAAAATGGGTGAAGACAGCATGGGAGCGAGGGGGCGGAGGTGGGGGGAGTGGGTGCTGGCAGACCCTGAGTGTCCTGGAATGTGCCAAGGCTTGTTTTTGGGGTGGGACACCATGACCTCAGGCTATGGGATGGGTGGGTGCGCCTCTATTCAGGCACCGTGTGAGATACAAGAGCAAGAAAAGACAAGACACTACAATTATCATTTTAACACACTTACTCATTTACTCTGCAATCAAATCTGTGTCTGAGAGACTTAGTCTTATTGAGAGAACAGATTACATTTAATCCGTGTTTAAATTTTATTTTGTTTTGTTTTGTTAATTCTTTTGATGCCAACTGTCCTTAGAATGCCCATCCTAACTTGAGAATATTCTTTCAGTCCCTAGAGGAGAGAAGCAGAGATCATCAAGGGGAATGCTGTGTCTTTAAGAGAGAGGGAGAGAGAGAGAGAAAGGGAGGGACCTCTTTGCCCTCCAGAAACCAGGAAGGGAATTGAGTTGATCTGCTGCTGCTGCCTGGTTAGCGCATACGGGGCTTTGAGCTGCACGACAGTTGAAGAGAGCGAGAGAGAGAGCAAGCTCCAGAGAGGAGGAGAGAGGAGAGGAGGGCTGAGCTATCCCCACAACAAGCAGCAGCACCACGGCCATTGCAGGTGAGCCCGGCCGCCCCCCGCTTGCCCCCCGCCAGCTGACTGCTCAGGGCCTGCCGACCGGAGGGAGCAGTCACAGCAGAAGAGGGGAAAGGAATGAGGGAGGGGGACAGAGAAGAGAGAGAGAGTGTGGTGTAGGTGGTGAGGAGGTGGGTGGGGGGTGAGGGGTGGTGGTGGTGGAGGAGAGAGCAAGGGAGGGGGCGAACTAAACAGTCAGTTTTTAGAGCAGTTATTTTCTATTCTGTCACTGAAGTAACTTCTCGCTAGAAGGCTTTTTTACCTGCTGTTGTTGCTTTTTTTCTGAACTTATTTAGCTTTGTAGGAGGTGTGAACTTTTTTGACGGAGGTGTGTGTGTGTGGGAGGGGTGGGGGGTGAGGGTCACTGTGAGAGGAGGCGGCTGGTGGGGTTTTGATGTGCGTGTATGTGTGTGAGGGGAGTCCGCTTGAAAGGAACGAGGAACCAATAATAATTCCATAGGACAGGGTGCAATGATAAGTGTCAGGACCCCGTTTACAAATGCTGTCATTTAATGCCAAACTAAGTTGGAGGGAAAGTTGACACCGAGTACTTGCCATTCGGTTGATTTGGATTATTTTAAAAGAGAGGGGATCTGTCCGGCTGGTGTTGTTTATTTCAGTCTTTCCCAAAAGTCTGTATTTAGGTCAGGAATGCTGAAGTTTTTTTGGTTAAATGCAGAATGGGTCATTGTGTCGCATAATTGTGTTCTATCGTTTGCTTGTGACTCGGGAATCAGTGGTCTGGTGTGGTTTTTTTTCCTGCGGAGCTTGGCCCTGTTTGATGGCTGGTCTGTACTTTTAATACCTGGCATCCTGCTAGCAACACACTGTAGTGTATAATTCAGCCCTGAGTGCTTACGTTGAAGCAGGCTTGGAGATGTGGGGGTGGCAAAGGAGAGAGAGCTGGGACTCGTAGTTTACCCAGGAGGGCTGGCAAGCAGGTCAGATAGTGCTCAAGGACTCCACATCCCAGAGTGCCTTGCCCTTGGCCATGCAGGAACGGGAACAGCCGCCAGCCTATCCCGATGGGGAGGTGTGGTGAGTGAGCAGCTGTCAGGCCAATCACGTGGCAGGAAGCGAAGCCACAGCAGTGGGCTGAAAATAGAGGGGGGTGGTAGGTGTCTGCCTGCCTGTGTGGGATCAGGCAAGGGCTTGCCTGTATAACTAGGGCCACTCGGAAGTTTCCTGTCTGCAATTGCTCTAGCACTGAGGCAGGGCCCTGCCCAGACACGGAGGCAGGCAAAGCAGGCAGGGGAGACCGAGTTGGCTGGAGGAGGGAAGCACACTTCTGGGCAGCTGGTAAGAGAAACTAAACACATACACACACACACACACACACACACACACACACACACTGCACTCTGTTGTACTGACAGCCTGGCATAGGACAGGCTGAGATAGAGAGGAGCTCGCTGGATCTTTGTAAGGGCGGAGGGGGGGGGGGGCAGGGGGAGGACAGGGCTTCATTTGAGTTCCCAGCTCTTGACCCACTTGCAGATGAGGTGGATAGGGGAAAATGGAGAAGTGCTCGGATGTAGCAGGTACTTTTAAAAAACCGACGTTGTCGATGTTGAGTCTGCCTTACTTTTGGGACATGCTCAGGTGTGTGTGTGTGCATGTGTGTGTGTGGGTGCTGAATACAGGCTAAGAAGCAGATGTATCCCAAAAATGCTTAGGCTGTTCCTTTACTTCTTCTCTGTTTGTAAAGTAGAGTTGAGCTAAGTATAATGTCCGTGATCACGACAGCCTCGATGACATCTGGCTCGTGTTATGTGCCGTGTGGGTTTTGCCCAGGGACAGTGCCATAGGTTCTTGTGGTTTTGATACAGAGCTGGTATGAGGCAAGAGAATGTGTGGTACCTCTAGTGAACAGTTTCACTTCCTTTCGCCAGTCTCGGCCGCGGCGCTGATGCCACCTTGGACTTTGAGAGCGTCAGGCGGTTTGTCCTTGCTGTGCCTCATGTCTCTCCCTGACCACTCCTCGCCCCTTCCCCTATTGCTGTCGCCTCCCAAGACTCCCACTTCCCTTCCCTGCCCTTACAAACAGTCCTCATCAGCACTGTCTTATGACTTGTCAAGTGCATATCACAAGTGTGTGTGTGTGTGTGGGTTTGTGAAGACGTGTGTGTTGGGGGGGGGGGACTGTGTACATGTGTGTGTGTTTCTGAAGACGTGTGTGTTTTGGGGGCGACTGTGTACATGTGTGTGTGTGTGTGTGTTTGTGAAGAAGTGTGTGAGTTTTGGGGGGGACTGTGTACGTGTGGCTGTGTGTGTGTGTGTGTGTTTGTGAAGACGTGTCTGTGTTGGGGGGACTGCATACATGTGTGTGTGTGTGTATGTTTGTGTAGACGTGCGGTGTTTGGGGGGATTGTGTACATGTGTGTGTCTGTGTTTGTGAAGACATATGTGTGATGGGGGGACTGTACATGTGTGTGTGTGTTTGTGAAGACGTGTGTGTGTGGAGGGGGACTGTGTACGTGTGTGTGTGTGTGTGTGTGTGTGTGTTTGTGAATACATGTGTGTGTTGGGGGGGACTGTTTACGTGTGTGTGTGTGTGTGTGTGTGTGTGTGTGTGTGTGTGTCTGTGTGTGTTTGTGAGTTTGTGGCATATGTGACAATAGCGTGTCTGTTGCAGCAAGAAACTGGAATGATTTTTTTTTGTACTGTGATTGTAATGTATTTTAAGGACGTATGATTTTTTTTCCTTCTTGCACCTCGTACTTGTAGAACCCGTTTGTTGGGGAGTGCGGGTTCAGAGAAAGTGAGGCAGGGAGCTAGACTGGGGAGTTTCTAAGTTGTTATTGTTATACAGCCTGACGTCTGTGGCCCTGGGTAAATGCATGCACTGCCCTCATGGGCTTGTCAGTGGCGAAGCCTGTCTTTATCTCCAGAATGTAAAGCATAACCACACACACATGGCAAGTTAATGGCAGCATGAGGTCAACTTGGGTCGTGGCACCTACGGAAGAATGCAGTGAGGCAGTTTGAGAAAGTATTCAGCATGGCGAGGTGGAAAGCAGCCTCTTTACTTTTTTTTTAAACACGAAAGCAAGAATCAAAAGTCTCTGAATCTGTCTTTTTCCTCAGTCATTCTGAATTACGAGATATTTGGGGAATTTCATTCATTGCAAGGAAGTGGAATTTGCTGACAGTGTTGTAGTTGGGCGGGTGTTACTCGTTTGTCATACAAAAATATTGAGTTCCCCCTGAAAAAGCACATGAATTTTTGACTTTCCACAAGAAGTCATACATTTAGACCACATGGCCAAACTGCCGAAGTGACTTGGGGAATTTCTGAAGTGGCTGTGACTGGGACTGGCCCAGTGAGGAAGTGGAGTAGTATTCGAAAGGGAGGACATGGCGCTGATGGTTCTGCTGATGGTGGTGGGTGGTGAACTGCTCACACATATAGGATGAGAGGGCAGTGAAGTCGGGATCCGTGCCCCACAGTTACACCGTCAGCTGCCGCAGGCCAGACTGAAGTCCTGCCGGCCAACTAAGAATGGGCTCCACTTGTCAGCAATAAAATAATCTTGTAACTCCCTCACCAGACAGACAGGCAGCTTTTCTGTGTGTTGAGATGTGTGATGGGTTGTTTTTTTTCTCTTTCAGCCATGTTTCATTTTGGGCCAGTGATCTGGGTGGGCTCCCGGACTCTTTAAAAAAAAATAAAAATTTAAGATGCGACTTGATCATATTAGATTTTTCGCGAAGCCCCGCAACGCTCTGTCCTTGTGCGGTTTATCCGCCGGTAATCAGAGAGTGCCCCTTATTATATGCTCCCGTTGCATATTTAAAGGGCTTTCTTGTCGGAGACTCCATTATCTCTGGGGGGGAGACGGCTTCACTCATTATTTTCCCACACCGTGCCCTTGAATCAGATAAATAGTTTGTTTGTTTGTTTGTTTTTGAATGTTGTCAGTGAATGCTGTTTGTCATTCTTGTCCCTCTCAAACCAGGCCATGATTTTTTACATGGTCATGAGTCGAGTGACAGACTGAACGGTGGATATGTGGCAAGTGATATGTGTGCGTGTGTGTGTGTGTGTGTGTGTGTGTGTGTGTGTGTGTGTGTGTGTGTTTGGGCGGGTTAAGAGTGGTAGATTGTGCATGGTGGGGGTGTGTGTCTGTGGGGGGGTGTTGCGTTTGAGCATCCTCAGCAAGTCGTGTGAAGGGGGAAGTGGAAGCTGAGGTGGGTCGGCCGGTCGGTTGCATGGGCTGGGCGGAGGGCAGGGCACTGCAGCGTCTGGGCGAGCTGGTCATCTGATAACAGAGCGGGTTCTGTTACACCACAGGAAGTGCTCTTCGGTTGGGGGTTCTGTGTCTGTGGGTTTGTCTTGTCAATGTGTTTGTGTGTGTGTGTGTGTGTGTAGCGTGGCACTTGCGTTTCAATGGGTAGGGGGCTGATTGGACAGGCCAGCATAGCAGACTTCTCCTTTACTTTTCACACTCATATTCTCAGGGGGGTCAACACTGTGGTGAGATTAATAAAAGGGGGTTAGGGACTGTGTGTGTGAGTGTGAGTTTGAGTGAGTGTGAATGTGACTGTGAGTGTGAGTGTGTGTGTGTGTGTGTGTGTGTGTGTGTGTGTGTGTGTGTGTGTGTGTGTGTGTGTGTGTGTGTGTGTGTGTGTGTGTGTGTGTGTGTGTGTGTGTGTGTGAGTGTGAGAGAGAGTGAGAGAGAGAGAGTGTGTGTATGCATGTGAGTGTGAGTGTGAGTGTGTGTGTGTGTGTGTGTGTGTGTGTGTGTGTGAGAGAGAGTGTGTGTGTGTGATTTGTTGGCCCCCTCAGTTGTCCTTTGCTAGGTGAGGGGACTGTGCGGGTTCTGTACCTGTCCAGACTAAGCCAATCAGGAAGAAGTGTCTCAAGTGCAAAAGGTTTAGAAATTGTATTCAAGAATGTCCTATACTGTATATAATATAACATCAAATATATAAACTGTTGGTTATTGTTAGCAAACATATACATTATTGTATGTTTGGCTTAGTTGGTTTGTCCAGTCTACAATCATCTATTTATATCTTCTGATATGCAATATGTCTGCAGAAAACCATAGATTAAAGCAGTCATAACAGCTCTCAACTTCCACTCTTAACAATTTTGCCACAGAACTTGGAAAAGCTTTGGGAACACGTGTTAAAAGAGTATAATTTGACTTTTGGGATCAGTTCATCAAGTGTTACTTTAAAACAACATTTTATATTGAAATATTCCATAGGGTTGCAAACATGTAATGTGTTTTACAGAGTTAAAGAAACACAGTTTATTAATTGCGAAGATTGTTCCCTGTTTTTCCGATAGCTAGCCTGCTGCTGTTGCCTCTAGGGGCTGTGCCTCTCATTATATCTCCAGTTCTTGGCAAGCAGTGTATCTGGCATGTGTGGTGATCGAACTTTGACCTTTGAATTTCCATAATAAAGGCAACTTCTTCAACTCACTAAACTTTTATTGTCCAGTGTGACATAAGAAATTGAAATTATAAGGATTTTCTTTTCTCGAGTCTGTCCAGGGTTGTGTGGGGTTGAGGGTGGTTTTATTAAGTCTCAGAGCATTTTATTTTTTCGGGCGCCCGCCGTGGAGCGAGGGCTTGGGATGGGCTGAAGTGGTGGTGTGAGTTTGTTTAAAACAGCCTCGCCCACTACCTTTCAGGGCATTGTGCAGAGAAGTCTTGATTTTTGGCAGCCTGCTGACATCCCTCCAGTTTGGCAGCCCAGCCCCACAACTCCAGTTTTATCAGTTGCTCGCCCTACTTCCTGCCTAGGCTCTGTATGGCCAGTCAGGCTTCCTACCAGCGCTGGCAGTAGTGACTCACTCACATCCACACACCCCCTCCCACACACACACACACACACCACACACACACACATGTACACAGGGCCTTGCTTGAAATCCTGTTCTTCTTGGAACTCGCCACACCCCCCTCCTCCCCTCTCCCACCCCCTCCTTCTCCTCCTCCTCCTCCTCCACCCCCTTTTCTCCATAGCGTTTCCGATTATCCTGTAATATCCGCTGGGCCTTGACCTTGAACCCTGCTGACCCCTGGCCAGTGATCCCCCTCCCCCTGGCCCCCACTCTCTCCCTGTGGGCCATGGCGGCTGCTAATCGCAGGCACGCTCTCAGGATTCCCAGCTGGGGAACACCCCCCGCTGCTCACCGTAGCCTCCCGCTGTGGCGCGTTTCAGGGCTTTGCCAAGGCTTGGTGTTCTGAGAGCCACCACCTACAGTAGGCATACAGTGAGCTTTCTAATCCTCCTGCTCTCTCTCTCTCTCTCTCTCTCTCTCTCTCTCTCTCTCTCTCTCTCTGTCTCTCTGTCTGTCTCTGTTCATCATCTCCGCTAGAAACTGTAAAGAAAAAAACTAGACAGCTACGCTAAAACGCAGCAAGAACCACACAAGAGCAAACAAGCAAACAAACAAATAACAGTTCTGACAGAAGCAGGCTCCTCTTACAGTGCTGCTGGCTGTGAGGCACCTTGGGTTGTTTTTGTTGATGTCATGAGCCGGCGCGCTCTAGGAATGCAGCGAGGTCCTGACTGGAATGCTACATTCTTAGATATCCCTTTTTTTTCTCTGTTTGTTTTTATGTAGCGTCTGATAAAACCCAACAGTTGCCTTTCCCAACCAAATCATGTCCAGCTGAACTACACCACCTTATATCACTCTAAAGGAATACATGTTTACATGCTTGGGGTCATGTCTTTGTTTATTTTTTTTATAAAACTCCCTTGCAGTTTTTTTTGTCTGGAGCAGCTTGATGTTCGTTTTGGGTGAACAGAGCAGATCATCCTTGAAATCTAATCTGAGTACCTGCTCTTGACGTTTGCTGGCGGGGTTGGGGGCTGAGGTGGAGGGGGGGGGGGGGGGGGGGGGGGGGTTGTTAGGGGGGCGGGTCGGTGAAGATGGAGGGCTGGGGTAAGATCTGCACCGGCTTGTGGTTTTGACTTGCAAAGCAGTGGCCTGGCCTGCATGAGCGGACAGGCTCAGTGGATAGCAGCCCCAGATAGCGCCGTGCTGTGCTGTATGTGCTGGGCTGGGCTGGGCTGGGCTGTGAGAGTGTGAGTGTGAGTGTGAGAGGCCTTGAAACGAGACGTTGGGGACACGCCATGGCCCCCGTCACCCGCAGCCATGAATAAGTAATAGGGAATGTTGGGAGGCATGAGGAGGTGTTAGGATCAGGTTTGTTTGCGGTGTTTCCTCTTTCTCTCTTGCGCTCGCAGGGGTTATTCTGGGACAGGCTTGCGTGACGCTCTGATCCCACACCCTCACCTGTGACGCTGATGACTGACAGCGATTATTTGTCTGTCTTCCTCAGACTCGAGGAAGAAACAGAAAAAGTAAAAGGTTCAGGTTGGCCAGGTTGGCCTCATCTGGTGGGAATGGAGTGTTTAGGTAAAGCATTCTTACAGCAGGCTGCAGCCATGAGGGAATGCTACACAGATGAGCCTCTCTCGAGATCTTAGTGACTTTGCCCTCAGTGACCTCCTCTCTCTATCTCTATCTCTTTCTCTCTCTCTATCTCTTCTCTCTCTCTCTCTCTCTCTCTCTCTCTCTCTCTCTCTCTCTTTTTTTTTAACACAACAAGGACTTGTCCGTTAGCCCCCTGCCTCATAGATAGTCAAATGAGAATGAATAGTGAAATTAGGCCCTGAGTCTGGTGACTTTATCAGGGCCCCTGTGTGTGTGTGTGTGTGTGTGTGTGTGTGTGTGTGTGTGTGTGTGTGTGTGATAGTAAATCTGCATAGAGATCAGGTGCACATTAAGATGGCACAGGCTTGAGGGACACTGACATGCCTGTTCAACACTAGCAAACAGACGTTTCAGCCCACACATACACATATCCTAATGGCTTGTTCATTCAGGCGAGTACTTGTGAAATAGCCTGATACAGGTGAAGTATAGCCAGAATGTGCTGTCTCAGCCATAACAGCATTCTTTCTTTCGGATACAAAAAATAGAACATATTCAGTTAGATATAATGCTGCTACACTACTAGAACTGGTACAGTTTCTGTTGTGCAGTTAGTTTAGTTGCTACTAAACAGTTGCCTGCAAACTGCAATCACCAGTTAGACAACTACTGTGGTAATGGAGGGCCCAACCTAACCAGTATTCTTTTCATTGTTTTACCTAACCATGACCTCTGGTGTGTGCTGAAACGGTGCCAACTCTGGAGGTGTGGGAAGCTGGTTGACATTTTCCGGCAAAAGGTGTGGGGTTCCTAGGTTCAGCAGGTCTAGCGTACATACCAAGGGGCTTGATCTGAAGGAATGTCATTTGAATGCATTGCTCTTATAGAGCATAATCCCCCAGGCCTCTACCCCCTGCTGGGTCTCCCTGGCAGATGGGAGCCTGGGGGGTGGGGGCGAAGCTGTTTGCCTTCCGTGTTTGAGTGTGTGTGTGCTTGTGTGTGCATGCACGCCTGTGTGTGTGTGTGTGTGTGCATGTGTGTGTGTGACTGAATGGACAAATCGGGGAGGGTTTGCTTCCCAGAGCCCCCCTCCCCCTTGCTCAGGCTGCAGTCGATCATTTTAATCTCCCCCCCACACGTGAGCAAGGGGACAGCCTTTCCTGAAACTTGGCACAGGGCGCAGGGTGGGGTAACCGGCTCAGACCGGATTGACAACCTCCCTTTTAATACTGTTCCCTCGCAGCCTGCGCGTGTCCTCCTCCTCCTCCTCCAGTGGGTTTTTTCCACTATAGTCCCTCGCGCAGGCAGCCCCCCTCGCCCTCAGCCACCCCTCCCCAAACTCCCTCCCCCCCTCCCCCCCTCCCCTCCCCAGCAGTCAACTGACACGACACAGAGTGCACATGCTGCACGGCCCCACACCCAGTGCTCCCTCCACTGCATTTCACTCCAGTCCTCTCCACTCTCCCCCTGGTCTGTTGCGCCGCGCTGCCCCTCCCAGTCAAGGGCTAACGCTAATGCTAACCCTCCTGCAGTTTCCCCTCATTGCCTCCCCTTCCACTCCTCACCAGTGCCCAGCACACACCACACAGTCAGCCAGGTGACAGAAAGTCCTTGTGCTAAAGGAAGGCCCAACCCAAAAAATGTAATATTAAAAAGTTTGAAAATGTCTTGTGCGTATGTTATGAAACATGACATTAGAAAAATAATGTGGTTTAAATAATGTCACTACATAGCAATAATGTCATTACAATGACTCTATGTGAAGTGATTTGCTAAGTCACTGTGAGCCCCAGGGGTTTGCTGAGGAAGACTTTTGTGTTTGGGAATATCCTACTGCTTCTGTAACCCTTCAGGTCCTATCTGTTAGTACAGGCTGGGTCACAGTGAAAGTTTTCTCAGTCCTTTTTGCTATCAGCAGCCATTGACTGGTTTCTATTGACCTGAGACGATAAAATAAACAGTAGTAATATTATTCTTCCTTAACATTATTCAACTTGTCTTCTGATATGATATGTTTCAGTCAGTTTTGCAGACTCTCCCCCCAAGAGATGGACACATAATACAATTCATGCCCTGACCAGAATACTTGCCACAACAAAGAAACCCCAGACTAAACTGAAATACCACAAGTTAGGAGATTAACACACTCTCTCATACTGCACTTGCTGGCCTGACCCAAACCTGAACTTAAAAGCGGCTGCGCCTATAATAGCTTATCCTTCACCATGAATTAGCAGCCCAGCACTCTACTGTCCTACTAGTTTTCCAGTGCATTCACTGGGCAGTTTTGTAATCTAACCAGCCCATGCTGGCATCACCTCCTAAATTTTACTACTACTTCATGCATGTGTGTTAGTGTATGGGTTATATTCATACATACATACAGACACATATACAGTATGTGTGTGTATGTGGTTGTGTGTGTGTGTGTGTATGTGTTTGTGTGTGTGTGTGTGTGTGTGTGTGTGTGTGTGTGTGTGTGTGTGTGTGTGTGTGTGTGTGTGTGGGTATACATCTATACACACATATACCCACACACAAAATGTAGGCCCTGGAAGTAGGAGCTGTTTATCTGTCCAGATTATTTTTACATTCAGTGTAGATACATACAAGGAAGCTGTCATTCATAAGGCCACAACATTTACCGGTGATTGATTGGTTTTTTCCACTGCCAGTGGAATTGGATTTGACAGCCAGCACAGCGGCTCAGGTGAAGCCCATACTGTTAGGATGACATCATGCATCATCTAAATATGAATGTAAAACACATTTTCCTCCTAGCTTCCCGTAGCTTTCTCTCAATGTGAGGATATTTTGTTTTGCTGCTCTGAATGTAATTATCTAACATCATCTTTTCCTCTCTCTCTCTCTCTCTGTAGTAATGTTTTATGTGTATATTTTATTTTACTGTTTAATACGTTTTTGTGAATATGTTGTGTGTGAATATATTTCTCACATGGCGCCTCTTGTCTTCTCTCTCTCTCTCTCTCTTTCTCTCTCTCTCTCTCTCTTTTTCCCCTCCATTCCTCATTCAGTCAGGCAGACGGACAGACGGCAGGACGGACACGCGAGTGGGGCCTGTGATTGGCGGCTCGGCGGCAGGCTGGTGGAAGATGTCGTCGGGGGCCGGCGGACGGGGGGGTCGTCACGTGCGGTCGCGCGTCGGCTGCAGTGTCGGCTCCAGGGACGTGGAGGAGGGGCCGGTGGGCATCCCATTCCCCGAGCATAGCGCCGACGTCCTGGGCAGCCTGAACGAGCAGCGGCTGAGCGGCCTGCTGTGCGACGTGCTGCTGGTCGTGCAGGAGCGCGAGTTCCACGCGCACCGCTCCGTCCTGGCCTCTTGCAGCTCCTACTTCCACAAGCTCTTCACCTCCGGTCTCGCTGCCAACCACCAGAGCGTTTACGCTATCGACTTCGTCCGGGCTGAGGCACTGGCGGCGCTGCTGGACTTTGCCTACACGGCCACGCTGACGGTTAGCCACAGCAGCGTGGCCGACATCCTGAGCGCCGCTCGTCTTCTGGAGATCTCGCCCGTCCAAGATGTCTGCACACACCTGCTGGACACCAAAGTGCTCTCCCCGCCGGTGGGAACAACACTCACAGCTCACACACACACACACAAACATAAACTTACATAGACACACTTACATATACATATACACATACACGCGAACACACACACATGCATGCACACATACACATAGCCACGTAGGCAAATCGACACAGTCACTTGTACACACGTAGAGACATAACCTCTATTTCTCATTCCTCTAAATCATATTACTGAAATTAGTGAGGTTGCACCATTAAAACCCACAATATCCTGTAGTAAAATACCCCAAAACACGCACATACACAGACACACACCACCAACATACAGAGGGATGGTCTTCAACACACTCTTTATAACACAGTGTGGGCAACCATGGTACAGAACAGATGCCTTGACTAAGAGTAGACCAGCTTGACTCATGCTTGACAAGCTTTGCGGTAGTTTAATCATCTAAAACCATCTAAGAGCAGCTTCAACTTCAAGTTGATCAAGATGGTGGATAAGGTCCCTTTTTCTATGTAACTCAGTCTGTCTCTGAATCAGGTGGTTTCCATGAACTATTTTTTCAAAAGTATTCTTGAAGGGTGTTTTCTCACATTTTCTCAAAGGATACTTCATATTATAATATATGACTCATGTTAACTGCTTAATTTTGTCACAGTGTAGTGCTCATTCTGGAAGGAAGGAATTCCAGGTCGACCTTCAGAACATAAAGATCAGTATGAAATACAATATAGTAGATGTGATAAATCTGATTGTCATTGTTGTTGATGTACTGTTGTTTACACAAACCAACAAAACCAAGGAAATGGAGAGAGCTTTTTGCACTATACCACGAGGAGGCTTTTTAAAAAGCAAGGGACTTTTCCTGATGAGAAAAGTGAACATTTTATGAGCTTGTTTAGCCTAAGGAGGGAATAACCAGTGATGTTTTGGTTGAAGGATGACAGCTACATACCTTCAAGCTTAATTCCTAAGTTGTAGTAAAATATGCAATGCAGGTGATGGATATTATGTGAGGGTTAAGGCCATTCAGGAAGTCAGGAGATTTGAGTTCAGATTAAATAATGAAAAAAATACTTCTAGACGGTATTATACAGCAGTTCAGTGGATATGGTTAACTGTGGATCTATGTGATTGGCCAAGCAGTGACAGTAGACAGGATCTCACTATTTTGCTGAGTGTGAGAGGATGACTGTAGAAGAAGAGGGGGCCGAGTACTGGTCCTGCAGGAACGCTTGTAGGCATGGCTGAGTTGGATGTGCAGCATTAAGGGTGGTGTACTGCTTTGTATCAGTGAGTCAGGAAGTTAGCCAGAGGTTAGCCTCATATGTGATGTCAGAGGTCAAAGGATGAAGGTTCCATGAAAGATTCCTAGAGAAATTATGTCAGAATTATGTCAGCTGTTGTTGAGATTGATAAGAGTAAAACCTGTTATCACTGTATGGTCAAAGGGCCATAACTTTCTAACTAATGCAAAGACAAGTAGATCCTCAACATATTTAATACTGTCCAAAATAACATTGACATAAACCATAAGAGCTTAGCTCAGTGGCCAGAGAAAATCATGTCGGTTTGATCTCATGACGGAGTGTTAGGGTTAGGAAAGGTTAGTAAACAATGTTTTTGGCTGACCCAAACTTTTAGTTTGGTTCGAGTAGGAGGATTATGATTTGTCAGTGGAACCAACAACTTTTTATAGGTACATGGAGTTGCCAAAGGAGCAAAGCCGACATGCAATATCTTCACAAGACACACAACCACCATGGGCCACTTGAACTGTTTCAGTATACCTTGGCACAAATTACACAAGTGCCCGATTTGAAAGATATTTCAATATTTGATTTTTTGTTGGAGGTGGTGGTGATGGCGGCATGCATATCAACGCTTATTGTGGAATCCTCTAATGTCCCATTGATCCGTGGTCTCTTAACCCCACTCTAATTAGGATAATGTAAAATGAATCTAATCACTTTGAGTGGCTTGGTACCTCCAGCCTTTATCAGCCGTAACTATCATGATTACTCAAAATGGCCAAGAGATGCCTTATAAATTGCTAGTCTGTAGTATTGTGCAGTATTTGAACAAAACACCACCATACCTTTACTCCCAATAGTTCTAACTCTCTGAGGTCACTGAAGCTCCCTCACTAGGGCAAGGTTCCCTCTTTATATATGTATTAATTGTCATTCATGCTTGTGCAGAAGCCTTTGTCTTCAATACAGTTTGTGTACCCGAATTTTCTCATTTTCTGTGAGACAGTGAGGAGTTCTGTGCTCCTTTAAACCTGAGGGTTAGCAGCAGAGCAGATTCATAGCATAGCATAGCATTGCATGGTATATTCCTGTGAGGTAAAGCATATTTCTGGCATGTAGGCATAACCAACTGTGTGCTGATGCTCATAGATGGACTGACGTAACCTCAATTACTTCCTCCACAGGCGGGCAGTGAGCAAGATGAGGAAGCCGAGAGAGACGACGAGGAGAGGTCCAAGAGTGGCGGTCGAGGAGGAGGAGCAAGGGAGCAGGGGAACCAGCTGCGCGCCCGCGAGTACCTGGAGTTTTTTCAGCAGGGGGCGCACTGGGGCAGCAGCAGCTGCAGCACGCCAGAGCTCAGGGACCCGCTCACACACCAGCACTTTAGCCAGCGCAACGGAGCGGAGCGCAACGGGACCCCCAACACCCCGCACGAGTATGACTCACCCTTGGCCCTCGCCCTGGCACAGCCACCTATGCAGGACCCCGAGGAGGACGAGGAGGACGAGGAAGACCCAGAGGTGCCCTCAGCCTGGGCACGGGGCAACGGGGGGGTCGGCGGCGGTGAGGCCGTATTGCCCCATTACTATGCCCCGGGAGCCCAGAACGGACATTTCTACCTCCAGACGGAGCGCGTGAAACTGGAGCATGAGCAGGAGCAGGAGCGGGCAGAACGGGAACGGGACCAGGATCAGGAGCGAGATCGGAAGCGGGATCGGGATCAAAATCAGGACCGGGAGCGGGATCGGGACCAAAATCAGGACCGGGAGCGCGATCCGGAGCGAGGCTCGGCCAGCGCCCTGCTGCAGCAGATGATGGACTCCATCGAACGGCAGAAAGAGCGGGAAGCGGCGGGCGAGGAGCCGCCCGACGGGGAGGACCCGGACGTGGAGTTTTACTTGAAGTACTTTAACAGCGCGCAGCACGAGGAGGGCTCCGCCGCTGTGGCCACCGCCGCTGCCGTCTCCCAGGGCTTGCTGTGGTCGGTGCGCGGCGGAGCCAGCCAGGCCGGCGCGGTGGCCACAGGCGAGAGGAAGATGCGCTCCAAGGCCTTCCAGAAGTGCCCCATTTGCTCCAAGGTCATCCAGGGCGCAGGCAAGCTGCCCCGGCACATCCGCACGCACACGGGAGAGAAGCCCTACGAATGCGCCATCTGCAAAGTGCGCTTCACCAGGTAGGCTACGGGAAAGCTACCACAGTCAGAACCCACACAGAACCAGTTAGAATCAGTCCAGCACTCCTGTTTCAGCACCTGTTAATCTCTTGTTTTGTGGTGATTAGGTTCAGTAAAACATAAGTCTAGCCCCCCCATTGCCCCACAACTCCCCCCCACACACACACACTTGAACGCTTTACTGGGAACTTTGAACTATTTCATAACTGGATCTTAACACACAGAGCAACAATAGAGTTTTTTCTCTGCTTGCTCTATCCATAGTGTAGTTTCTCTCCCAGTCGAAAGGGCCAGTGAAGAGGTGACAGTGTCAGTGTGTCCCAGGGTGTTGTCACGCCGACGCCGAGCACACTGTGGCTCTGGTGCGGCACTGTCCCCCTGGCAGACGTGCCTCTGCTAATCTGCGCTCATTAAAATGCTGAGAAGAAATGCATGATGTTGTTTTCAGTGTTCAGTTGGGTCGGGGGGCCATAAAAGAAGGCAGGTGTAGAGCAGGACAGGCTCCATGACAAAGTCCTGGAATTTTAACGAGGCGGGGGGTCCTATAAAAGTGGGCTGAGCCGTGTGAGTGTGTCTGTTATCAGGGGATGAGGCCACTATAAAATGCTTGTCGCTCTGATACAGGGGCTGGATGGTTGAGGGGAAGGGTGAAAGGGGAGGGGGAGGGGATTCTGACTGTGCCCTATCTGTGCCAGTGAGTTGCATGAACTTGTGATCCCGAGGTATGTTGATTATTGCCCACGGCGCATACGTCTCTCTCTCTCTTTTTTTTCTCTCTCCCTCCCTCTCCCTCCCTCCCTTTCTCTCTCTCTCTCTCTCTCTCTCTCTCTTAGTAGCTGACTAATGTAGTGTGCCGTTTGGCTCTTCTGTGCCAGCTCGTGTGTGTGTGTATCTGTGTGTGTGTGCACGCAAAATGATTTCCCATGTACACAGGGGTATCACCTTTTCCATGAAACCATCCCCTTAATGAATTAATCAGGGGATGCGCATTGGAAATAGACGTGGGCAGGACGAAAATATCTGCACCCCCTGTTTGCGGGTGATCTAAATGTGCCGTCTAAATGCAGCAGGCAGTGGGAAGGGGCATTGTAATCTTAATCCTGTTTGATCAGGGTTAAGAGTGTGCCTTGCGCTGTAATAAATCACTCCCGTCCTTTAAATAATTCACCTCCGTCAGTGTGCCACTTTGTTCCAAGGCCCAGTGTGTGTGTGTGTGTGTGTGTGTGTGCTTGCATGCACACTTGTTTGTGCGTGTATGTATTTGTGTTTGTTTGTTTGGGTATGTGTATTGGGCACATGTGAGTGTGTTTGTGTTTCCCTGTGTGTGTGGGTGTGTGTGTGTGTGCGTGTGTGTGTGTGTGTGTGTGTATGTATGTGTGTTTTTGTGTGTGTGTGTGTATTATCTAAGCCACCATTCTGCCTGGCTATTCAGTCACCTTAGCCACAGTGGTGAGCGGAGCTGTACTCTGCCCTGCTTAAAGGAGTGGAGGAGACACACACACACACACACACACACACACACACACACACACACACACACACACAAAGAGTTGCATAGAGTGACAGCAGGTTCTCCATCCTCTTTGACAACACACACTTTTATACGGTAAAGATGCAAAGGGTTGTATGGCTTCTCTTCCAGTCCTGCTAATGTGCATGCCACCTGCTTCTTCTTACTATTACAGAGGGTCAGATTTCCTCTTCAAAGGTGTCGGGTTTTCTTGAAGATTTCTTTTATCCCCTCGAAAATTTAGCATCTCAAGGGATCCACGTTATTGTTAAATGTCCAAGGGTTTCACTAATTTAAGAAATTCTGTCCCCTTTTGTTGTATTCCGACATGTCAAAACGACGCGTCAATGTTTCTGTAATCGATTTTCAAGTGAGAATTATTATGATATATCTGCACTTCTCAGGAATGCAATGACATTTATCGCCTTTACACAGATATATACATTTCCATGACTTCGAATCATCGAATGATATAAACTGCCTCCCCTGCCTTAACCTGTCCTGTCTGGCTGAGGCCTTCTGAGTCGCTCTCAGAAGTCAGTAGCCTTGTCCTTATGACCTAAAGAGGCTCTCCGCCACCTCTTACCCATTCAATAACCTGCATTAGACAGGCGTGGCCCATTAGAGCCAGCCTAGATCAAGGGCGGCCGTCTCGGCGCAGCTCTTTGATTATAAACTGCATCTATGGCATGCTTTAACCTACACGGGCTTTCCTTGCTCCCACGGTAACCAAGCGCTGATCTTTAAGCTCTCCGGGAGCTGGGCTACTGCTGCCTGTCTCAAGATGATGCAGATGAAAAAACAGAAAAGGAAAACTGATTTACAGCCCCTTGTCCTGATATGACCCAGCATGGTCATCTTCGGAGCAAACAGTCGTAACTGTTGCAACCAAGTCTACACTAGCAGATAGTAGCAGGATATGCAGGGGAATGTCGAAGGGGTCGCCAAGGGAACGCAGTATTTACAGTAAGGAGTGTAATGTGCGCTCCCCCCCCCCCCCCCACCATAAACACACACACATGACACGCCCAAAAATAAGGAAGAACCACAGGATTGCTTGCTGCTTTTTTTGAGGAGGCAGTGCAAACCCCACAGCCTGTCCTCAGTTTCAACTTTTGAGACCAGGGGATAGAAATTATGCCAGCACGAGAGTCAATCTATATCAGTTTGCCTGGCTTTAAAGATTAAAAATTATTATTAAATAACTGTGTGCAGTATTGACTCTTTCAGTGTGTACATGGATGGAAATTTGGTAATACAGGGATTACTTTGGATGGAATTGTCTTTTTTAAAGAATTAAACATATACATTTTTAATTTGACAATACATATACACGCTATCCATATTTATCCTATCCTTATCTGTGGGGAGAAGGTCTTGATCTATTGTCATAAACAACTAGAACACGTCACACTATATTCCACTATAAACATGTATGCAATTATATAGCTGTATTATTTAGTTTAGTTTAATTAATCTAATAAATAGGCCCTTTCATTGTCCACACACTTGGATTGTATTAGATGGGTGTGCAGTGGATGGATGGTGTGTGACCACCTGCATTATAACCTTTTTCCGCCTTCTTCTCTCTGCAGGCAGGACAAGCTCAAGGTTCACATGCGCAAGCACACAGGGGAGAAGCCTTACCTGTGCACCCAGTGCGGCGCCGCTTTCGCCCACAACTACGACCTGAAGAACCACATGCGCGTCCACACCGGCCTGCGGCCCTACCAGTGCTCCAGCTGCTTCAAGACGTTTGTGCGCTCCGACCATCTCCACCGCCACCTTAAGAAGGACGGCTGCAACGGCATCCCGTCGCGGCGCGGACGCAAGCCCCGGGTGCGGGACCCCGAGCTCCTGGAGGCCTCTGCGGGGCTCCCGGGACCCGTCCCTGGACCCGGTGCTCGCAGCGGCAGGGGCAGAAGGCGCCTGGAGGCGGCTCCTCCAGCTGCCCTCGCTGCCACCCCCACCGACATGGAAGGAGTCCCAGGAAGCCGTGGACGCAGCCCCGCACGCTCAGAGAAGGCTGGGGAGGAGCCGCAGTGAGACGAAAGGGACTCTGGACGTCACAGTGGGACTTGGGAAGGGACGCGCAGAAGGGACGTGGAGACACGCGCAAGATGGAAATTTGAAAAAAAAACAAGAAATTAAAGAAAAAAAACAAAGGCAAACAAACAAAAAAAATTGACAACTACATGCTCCTCTCTAAACCAAAATCAGGGTGTCACAAAAATCAATTTGTTTTCTTGTTTTACCTTTTCCTCCGTGCTTTAGATTTTAAAGCGTAGACTCACGACTTAGTGGTCTGTTAAAAAACAGCAAAGCAAACAAAAGAGCAAAGAGCACTTCACATCACCTCCACCCTGTTTCCATCTTTCTGAGTCGTATCTCTTTTTCTTTTCTATACTGGAGCGAAGGCTTTACCATATGCATTTGTGAAAAACAAAGCAACTATGCAGTAGAGAAGAACGTTTCCAGGCCTGTTTCTCACAGAGCCTTGTCTTAACACACAGGTGGTGTCACCCACCTGTTGGCTGTTGCACGGGTTAACTGAAGTTGGTCCAGGGAGATGGAAAACAAACCAATCAGTCTTTTTTCTACTTTAATGCAGTTATAACTTGTACATATTCCATAAACAAATGATATTGTCTCTTTGATTAATACGGCAATATATGCAATTCTGATGCAGCAACTTTTTTCTGAAATGGTTCAGAAAGAATTGGGCAGGGGTTTGAGTGAAGTGTGACTTTCTCTATAAACTAGGTAGAATTCTATGGTTCGTCTTTCTAAAAGGTAAACACGGAGTCGTATCCACATTGCGGGGGCTCTCTGTAGCCAGGGCCAGGGAATAGAGGGAGGGTATGGTGAGGTTCAGTGTTTCTAAAGCACTACCGTCGTCATCGGCAAAAACTGCATAGAATCTTACCTCTCGCAATCCTGCTTTTTCAGCTTTTCTTTCTTTTCATTTGATTTGTCTTAACCTTTTGGGTTTTTATTTTTTTTTTGGTCATCGTTGTTGTTGTTGTTCTTTTTGATTTGACTGCTTTTGGGTACTTGACACTTTACATTTGTATACATGTGTATATATATATATATTAGATGGTGATAATATTTGGTCCCTTTTTATGCTGAGATATATTGCAAATCGAATGGGGGGGGCGGGGTTCCTTCAGCTTCAGTTCTGATTTCTCACAGAGTGAAGCTCGCATACGGGAGAGAGAATACTGCTTGAATGTTAGAGAATATTTAATTCTGAAACACCCGTTTTGTCCTAAAAACTTTAGCACTTGACCGAACCATTGAGTTCCCGCCCAAAGGTTGAAGGAAGTGATGTACTTCCCTTTGAGAAGTTCTCCAGGGTTTTGTCTGTATGAGCGAATGAGAGCGTGCTGTCTAACAAACAGCTGGTAAAAGACAGGGAAAATGTTTTTGTTTTTTGTTTTTTTACTCAGCGAGAGTGGAGAGATGGCGAGATTGAGCACCTTTTTTGTAAATGCATTTGCACAGCTTAACTAAAGATATCCAACCTGAAAGAGATGTATTTAACAAGGCAGTTAAGGAGGTTTAAAGTGCTTATTCCAATTTCTTGCTCAAGGGACCACGAACCATGAGACAACCTGTGTGATGAGAAGAGCAATAAATACCTGTCCAAGTTAGGAGGCCAAAAAGAGAGAGAACCGGAGAGAAAGAGAGAGAAGGAGAGAAAAGTGAACAGCTGCAGCCAGCCATAGAGGGCGGGGGGCAGGGGGTGGGGGAGGTGTGCGGATTTTGCAATGTCTTTTGCATTCCAAAATATAATCTCCCCCGAAACAGCCGTGTTTCGCTGTACAACGGATCAAATCTGGTCTTTTTATTGTTTTGTCTTAACCCCCCACCTAACCCACCCCTCCCTTCCCCTCCCTTCCCCTCCCTTCGCCTCCCCAATCCCCCAAACCCCTTAAATCCCCCCTCCCTTTGGACTGGAGCAGATCCGTCCCGGGGTCTGACACTCTCTGAGGCCTTAAAACAAGCCCTCAGTGGGCTCTAACACGCCACTAGCCCCCTGGCCTCTGTGCATCAGTTGCTGAGTATGTGTGTGTGTGTGTGTGTGTGTGTGTGTGTGTGTGTGTGTGTGTGTGTGTGTGTGTGTGTGTGTGTGTGTGAGAGAGAGAGAGAGAGCCAGGCGGCGGGGTCGCCTGCTGGCCACATCAGAACCGAGTGACTCACCCGCAGGCTGGGAGTGCCGGCCTGCCAGGCAGCACAGAGTGAGGGAGTGAGATAGAGAGGTGGGGGCGTAACTGGGGGTAGGTTGAGGTGGGGTGGGGGGGGGGGTGTTGGCACGTTTAAACACGCTCCCGAGAATCTGGCAGAGTGCTTCCAAAGCTCCAGCCGACCCGCGAAAGTGGGCATCCTCTGCCGGGAGACAACAGAACCCATTGAATGTTTTTCCAGAGAACCTCTGCGACTGCCTGGTGACCTAGCCTAGCCTAGCACCCATGCCTGGCCTATGCAGCCGATTCTCCCCCTCCGCAGGCTCCGAGGTGCACATGTTGTGTGTGTGTGGTGGGTGGGGGGGAGCTATTCGCTGGTGCATATGTGGTACAGAACTGCAGGAGTGAGTGTAAGAGTGTGTATGTTTTCTGAGTGTGTTTGTGGCTGAGGCCATTGTTCCCTTCCTCGTCATTGCTGCAGGTCTGTGTTGTTGAGAGAGTTGGTCCTTTGCACCTTAATGGGATAGAAGCAGGTTCTGATTGCACTTTGTTACTGAGAAGGGCACTTTTTGTCAAAGAAACGGGTACTTGAAACAAAAGATAGAATGTGTGTGGCACGCGGCCCAATCCAAACATTGACGCTAGGCCCATCCTTTTGTTTTTGTTTATTTTTTGACGACAGGCTGCCAAAAAGACAAGAAAATAAATGTGTACAGAACCTCTCAAAAAAATAAGACCCAGGAGAACAGTTGGTTTTTGGAAATGGACGTGTCAGGATTTGTGACCTTAAAAAACAGACTTTAAAAATATATATTCTTCAAAAGAGAGAGATATCCCCATGAAACTGATTGCACTTGAAGTTAGCTTTTTGATTTAAAAGAGATATTTAGAGTTGTCTTTCTTCGTGTCTTAATGTGGAGCACGGGGATTGAGCATTTGAAGGGGGTGGCAGTAGGAGTGTGAGCATTAGTGTGTGTGTGTGTGCACGCGTGTGCGTATGTATGTGTGTGTGTGTGTGTGTGTGTGTGTGTGTATGTGTGTGTGTGTGTGTGTGTGTGTGTGTGTGTGTGTGTGTGTGTGTGTGTGTGTGTGTGTGTGTATAGCCACAGGGTCTTTGGGCAAGCCTGGATAAACAAACTCCATTTTATACCCATCTGCTCACCAGCTTACCACTCAGAGCTCCAGTTGTTATGCTCAATAAAAAAGAACAATTTTCACCGCAGAGTTCCCCCTAGTCTAGCTTCAGCTATAGACAACCACTGCGTTGGCAGGAGCAGTGTGTGTGTGTGTATGTACATGTGTCTCTGTGTGTGTGTTTGTGTGTGTGTGTGTGTGTGTGTGTGTGTACACTGTCTGTACCTGACACAGACACACCCTGTGTATGTAACAATCGAGGGGAAGATTGCTCTTCGTAATGCATTTAACACTTTGCATGGCCAACTACAAAGTTTGCTAGACTCTTAGCTTGTGTGGTTGTGTGTGTGTGTGTGTGTGTGTGTGTGTGTGTGTGTGTGTGTGTGTGTGTGTGTGTGTGTGTGTGTGTGTGTGTTTCGCACGCCTGTGTGTGTGTATGTGGGGGGGGGGGGGATATCTGGGAGCCTCCACACACAATCACTCTACTGCAGTGCTGTAGAAACACATAGGTTTGATTAAGGTTCATTTAGCTTCAGCACAAACTCAGTAGAATTCTTCTGGACTAGTCCTCGGGCCCTATTCTTGGTGGAGCAGAGTATAGTGGTTCTGAGTCAGACCACAAGGCTGCCCTGTAGTCTTGCCACACCCTGAAAGCCTACCCCCCTCGTTGCAGCAATGTGTGTGGTATCATGCAAAGCATTTTACTTGAGAGTCCTTTTCTCTTCTTCCTCCAATTTGTTATTTTTTTCTTCTGTGAACTTAAGAATCAATCATTTTTTTGTAGATATTAAGAGCTTCTTCTTTTAACTTGTTGGTTTATTTGTTTCTGTTAATTATCCTTCAAAAGGTGTCGCTACAGCTTGTGTGTGTGTGTGTATTTTTTCCTTGTTTTCAAAAAACTGTTAAAGGCTGTTGTTATTGGTGGGGGACTTGGTTTAGGTTGTGGATTGTTTTGTGTGTGTAAGGAGAGTGGGTGGGTATGGGGGTGGGTTCGGGTTGGGCTTTTTGTGGAGGCGGGTTATGGGGGGCTTTTTTCGGGTCCGGTGGGGAATTACAAAGCCTGATAGCACTGGAAGTAGTGCTTTAGCTGAGACAGCAAGAGTTTGCACTAAAAGTCGTGCCCTTGTCCTGAAAGGAGAAGGGCAGAAGAAGTCAGCAAGGCCTTGTCGAGTTCCTCTGAACACAGACTCCTTTCACTCCCCCACCCCTATTAACATTGACCGCTACGGGAAACGCTCACTTTTTTCCAAAGTAGAGCACAGCTCATCTCGGCCGTAACTGTATCATTTAAGCCGTCTGCCAGGACGTGTAGCAAGCCATAGTGCTCAAATGAACACGGATCATTTCACAGGGCTGCAGGGCAGGGCCTGCTTTCAGCACTGATCTCTATGTAGAGCCCCCTCAGTGTCTTTGCCATAAGCATCAGAAACACGTGGGCTTGGAAAGCTGTTTCAGGGAGGTTGGGTAACGCACAGATCTTGAGACTAAATCCGAAGTGTATGTTTTCTGCATATCCTGCCAACATTGTGATTGGAGGGCTGCGTGTGTTTAGAGGGACCAGAGGGCGGTGCTTGTTCGATGGCTACGCTTTAGTCAGTGAGTGTGGTAACAATCTGGGGCTGGGGCTTGATCTCACAACGTGGATGGGATAGCGAGAATGTGCCTTAAAATAGAGAGATACAGGGATGCCTCTTTAAAAAAAGAAAAATCAAAACAAGTAGGTTGTTATTTTCCTTTGAGTCCCTTGCAATCACTTCCTTCACAATCTTGCTTGAAAGAGCCAGCCACCTCCAATCAATCAACAAGCGATTGGGCAAAATCAGAACCAAGCCAAATCAAACCTGAAGGGGTCAAAGTGCTCCACACCACACTCCAGGTCGCCAGGTGTACGTCTTACATTGGTGCCCTGCCCAGCATTGAACGACAAGTCATGTGTAAACAAATGAGACACGGGAATGAGTGGCCTGACTTCACGGAGTCATAGCCACCAGTCCTGAAGGAAAACAGAGAGAGACAGCCTCAGCCCCTACTACTGCCACAGACGCCACTCAGAGAAGGGGTCTCGCAAGTCCTTAAGTAATTGTTGCACGTGTTTATCCAAATCAAGTCTTTTTTTATATTTATTGGAAAACAAAGCATTACCGTTCAAAACGAAAAAGAAAAAAAATGTTGATAACAGTGATAACTATAATAACCATGGAACAGCAAGCTGGAGGGTTGTCGGATGTCGGATGTTATTTTGTTGCTGCACACCCCGTTCGTGGGTCTAAGCTGAGCGAAAGTGGCAACGCGGCACGTCACGCGGGCTGCTGTGCTTTGGCCACTCTTAGTGCACTCTCCCCTCGACCTCTGCTTCCTAGGTAGAGCGCTGTCCGATGCCCCAGCGGCCACTTTGCACTGGGAGTCTATCTCTCTCTTTCTGGCTGTGGGGGATCAATCGTTTGCACAAAAACGGGGGGTCTGGGTGTAGGTGGGAGGGAGAGGTCGACAGGGGTTGTGTATGGAATAGCAGAGTCAGCTCACACTAATGCTGTGGTATTGTGGAACAAATTGAGTTGAAGTTTGGCGCCCCACAAGGCCTCGTTTTTGTCAAGGTCCGTCGCCTGCCCAGGGATGGAACAATGTCTTAGAGAAACGTCTGTTATGAGGAGGGGGGGTCACAAAAGTCTTAGTGTGGGGACTTTTATTTTGTGGGGAAATTATAGATCAATTCATTGTCTTATTCTGAAGTGCTTCTCAGGTGGAAAAAAGGAACACTGCAATCCGTCGTTCAAAGTCCAGTGATTTGCCTTCCATGTGTAACAAACATCTTAATTCAACTACAAAGTCCACAAAACAGGTCTGACCTCGGCCTGAGTGTAAATGCAGTGAGTGAGATGACAGCTATGCGGCATGATTGTAAAGCCCCCCTTGGTTCTCAGCCCAGCGTCTTTGAAATGTCTTGAATATGAAAGAAGGCTTGCTAAAGCGAAAGGCCTTTGTCAGGGTTATTTAAAAACAGAGGAAGATGTTTCTGTGTTGAGACATGCACAGTGGTGTTCTCTCTCTGGACTCTGCCGTTGCCCGCTGCTTGATCTCTGTCGGAGGACAGGGGGCGGTGGGAGGGCGGCAGCTGAGGATGCCAAAAAGAGAGGCTTTTTAGCGTGTGTGTGGTGGTTGTGGGGGAGAGGGGGGATGGGGGGGGGGGGGGTGTCATCAACCAATAGAGGATGCATTCCATAACTTCAGAATTCCCTTTGATCATGCATAGTGGAGAGGACATGAGAGTGGAGACAAAGAAATGGTGGATGTTCTAAGATTGAATGTGTGTGTTTGTGTTCCCTCCACCTCTGCTCCCCATTCTGTCCCGTGTGTGGGGCAAGCAACGTGGCACGCTGTGCTTTTGGAAAAGACCACCTAGCCTGTTGCTGGTCCTTACCTAACAAAGCACTTTGTGAAAGGCCATCCAGGATATTGTGTGCTGTCTCCTTTGGTTATTACTGTTGTTATTATTGTTATGTTCATCTTCATTTGTTTATATTTTGTTATCTCACTTGTGGATATTTGATGATTATTTAAATGCAAAAACTACATGACATGAGAAAAAAAAAACTTGAATACTCGATATTTGGGTTGAAGTCCATTCTATAACTGCCGCCCCCACCACGCTCCACAGTAATGACTTTGAACAGCCAAGCAATGGCCTGACACATCAGCATCCACACTCAAGCATCCGGCAGTGTTTCCTCATTCCACTTCCATACAAGTGTCACAGCAGAAAGAAACCCGGATGGAAACCTTTCAAAGGCTTTTTTTTCCATTTTTCATTTTATTTCTTTGTTTGTTATTCCACTAGTAACAGTTTTTAATCAGTTGGTAATTATAGTGAGTCTTCCAAGATGATGTGGTCTTAATTGAATCATCATCCCTCACTTGTAGAGACAGACAAAGATTTTCTCACCTGGCATGTAGCTTTCATTTGCCTACAGTAGAACAGATTCTGTACACCCTTATACACTACAGACTTCCATGTAACTATTCCTCAGAGATTCATATGTATGCTAGATTTGGATCCAGAGCTTTCTCAGACTGTACCGAAAAAAAGCTTTGACTCAACTTAATATGCAGGGAAAAATCTCGAAAGACTAGACATTGAAAACTTAGTTCAGATATACAGTACATGGTGTGAAAGTGAGAGTAAACACGTGACTCTCAATAGCTTCAGTTTTGGGATGTTTTTGAATGTTTTGTTTATTTCTTTCCGATTTTTTTTCCTGATTCTTACAGATAATTCTTTCCTTTACAATCATTAACACACAGTACAAAAGATTCTGCAGACAGGTTTTTGGGGCGGCAGAGCATCTCCTGTGGCTCAGGCTTGGACGATATTAACCCTCACCTTTTCACAAGTCCTGTTCCTCTCCTTTGTCTGTCATTGTCTGTTGAGCTAGGGAGGGATGGGCAGTTTTTTGGGAGAATTTGCACTTTTGGCGATGAAAAGAATTTGTATTGTATATGAGACCACTAAATTTACATCGTCTAAATCATATAATTCCATTTTGTTTCCAGTTTTGTTCTATTTTTTGTTTATTTTGTTTTCATTTTTTACAAAATATATCCAAAAAATGTCTGGCGTCCTGGTTTAAAAAAATAAGATCTTTCTATTAAACTGGATGTTTGTGACTTTTTTTTTACCATAACATAAACATAAACCCATGATAGTATCTGCACATTCAAGCACTGATATCATATTTAATAAACATCATAATCATATTTACAACCATGAATATAGCTATGATGGATAGTTATATTCTTTACCATATTCTCACATGGTGTATCCCTTCATCAGTAGTGCAGTGCAAAAGTTCTACCTAGCTGTAGGTAGGTACAGTGCTGTAATTCAGCCACAAGGTGGCAGTGTACATTAATTAAAGAACTCCGACAAATGACTACAAGGTAAAAATGTTTTGCTGGTGTAGTATTAACACAGGAATATGTAATACATCACCAAGGAACGCATTCAGGAGTGCGCATGAGAGCATATCTGCCCTCTCTTGTCTGTCTGGGTGTATCGCCGCGTGGCATGAGGCTTAGTCTCGCAGCTGAGTGGATTCCGCTGGGTGGCTAGTGACCCAAGACCAGTGCTGTCAGCCTACCTGTGCTCCTCTAATGCCTGAGGCCCTATGAGCTTTACCGCCAGGGGTTAACGGGGGCATGCTGCACCTTATTGACCTCACCCAAGCCACTCTGCTCAGCCTTTAGTCTGCTCCTCGGGCCAGGGGAAAACCCCACCCAACCCCTCATATAAACACACACACACACGCACACACAGATACACACACACATACACACTTCTAATACCTTGCTAATGCTATCAAAGCAGGCTGGAAGAGGAGAGGCTGAGCAGCATTCAGTGTGAGGCTTTTGATGTTCTCCGCCGCTTACAATCATGCCGAGAGGTCACACGTGACGAGGACGGTGGCTAATGATGAGCCTGGATCTGTTTTTCTATTTTCTTTTCTTTTTTTTTTAAGCTCTCCTCCATTAATGGACACCAGGTACCCTGCAGATGAAACATTTCTATTTCCAGACCCCGGCCACAACATAAAAACCCGCAGCCTTTTGTTTTTATTGCCAGGACCAGTGTGGTTGTACACTGTTGGGAGCAATATTTCATTTCTTCACAAGAGCGGTTAGGGCCGTGAAACACAGACACTAGGGTTTAATTAATAATTGAGCAGCGCGTTCCAGGCGGTGGGGATTTTCATTGTTCATTTTCTCCACTCCTGAGCACGTTTTGTGTGTGTGTGTGTGTGTGTGTGTGTGTGTGTGTGTGTGTGTGTGTGTGTGTGTGTGTGTGTGTGTGTGTGTGTGTGTGTGTGTGTGTGTGTGTGTGTGAGTGTGTGTGTGTGTGATCCCAACAGATTGAATGAGGAGCAAGGCTAGGCTGAGGTTAAGGAAAGCCCTGGAGCTGTTGTAGACAGTCTCTGGTGGCATTGTTCCCCCAGCTTCCAGCCCCACTGTGTGTGTGTGTGTGTGTGTGTGTGTGTGTGTGTGTGTGTGTGTGTGTGTGTGTGTGTGTGTGTGTGTGGTTGGCCCGACTGAACAACTTACAGATATGACTGGAGGTGCTTCAGCTCCTGCTGTGTTTACAACGGCGATCATGAGGAAATATGTCTTAACATTGAAAAGAACAAATCTCCATCGGACGTACTTGTTCCCCATGGACCAGGTAGTAACAGGCTTACACTTGTAACCCATGTAGAACAACTTGCCTTCTGTAGTCTCTTTCGAGTTGTTTTCCCTTTTTTCTAACAACACACACGACAGACTCTGGCGGATTGCAAGTATACACAATTTAATCATAATGACTTTGTCTATTTTTCTCTCCCTCATACTTCCCCATATGACACAAATGTGTAGTCACTCAGGACCATATTTTTCCTCTTTTATGCGATGATGGCGCACCCCCCCCCCCCCCCTCCAACTAGGACCCTGTATCCCTGCACAACGTCTGCTCCTAGTCCCGCACTGCTGGTGGGAAGGCTGGAGATGGGGAGGTGGGAAGCTGCAAGCCTTGCCTCAGGACACCCCCTCACACACACCTCCCTGGAGGACTGGAGGGGGCGAGGTGCCTTTAAAACTACTGCGGCAAAAATCCCCACCAAAAACTCTGCAGTCATTAATATGCAAAAATGCAAATGAGTGGGTAATTAAGAGCCTGAGCTCTCCAAAGGCTCTTTGATTGCTAATGAATTCTAATCTGTAAAGAATGGGGGAGGGTAAGGGTAGAGAAAGAGGGATGAAAGAGAAAGGGTATTTAAAAAAGGGATGGATTAAAAGGATGTTTCAATGCCTCGACATTGGTTTCCAAAATTCTAAACTTTAAGGATCAAATGAATTACCGAAAGGTCACCAATTGAAGCGAGGTTCCAGTGACTTTATCAAAGGTAAAGATGGCACGCTGACAAACAAATCTGTACAAGGGCTCCTCTGGAAGAAATCCAAGCTACATCTTTTTTATCCGATTCCAAGTCAAAAAGGTCATGTATACCAGCAGTGTGCAAAGCACAAGTTGTTCTAATGAGCTTAGTCAGGTATATCACACAATACTGGCACTCGTCTCCCACTGATCTGTGTTTATGCATTTAAACAGAGACAGAGATAGACAGAGAGAGAGAGAGAGAGAGAGAGAGAGACAGAGAGAGAGAAGTCAAGGTATCTTGGCAGAACGACGATGGCAACAGCAGCTGTGCTGTGGAGAAGAGATGTTATTTCATCACTTTTGTAAGCAATCACTCCCCCCCTCCCCCGTTACACACACATTCACTCACACACACACACGCACACACACACACACACACACGCTCACACATACACTGCTGTTATTGTTGTTGAAGCACTCCCACGACACCCACAATCTCCGTCTCCCAGCCCCCCACTCACACGTCCATCTCCCTCTCACTTCTTTCCCTCATTTCCTGGATCTCCTTATCACGACTACTTGAATTGATTGAGTTGGAACTTTGGCTTTCACGCTCTGATATACTTGCATGTGGTCTGATACACTGCATGCATTCATTTAGGGCCTTTCACTCCCATCAAAGACATGACATTGGTTCTCGGTGAGCAGCAAAAAAAATCTATTGCAGCGTGATATTGTCATCGCTGCTGTAAAAAAAAAAGAAAGAATGAAAAAAATTGTTCGCTTTATCTTTTTTTTTTTTTTTTTGCTTTTCCTGTCATGCACCTGGCCCAGGCTCACTGCATTCTCACACTGTTTCACAGTCAGTCGACCGCAGGCTCACACAGCACGGAAGCCCTGGGGTGCTGGGGTTAGTCAACAGGAAGTGAACGCTCCACTTACTGTACCTGATGCGTGGGCGACTGAACAGGGGCTACCCAAATAACTGCGCAATGTGAGCGGGATTCCAAGATGGCGATCTCATCTTAAGAATACACAATAGACAACTGGATATCTACCAGAACAATGTCTTTTTGTGTTGCCTTTTCTCAAAGCTGGTTGACCCGTGTACTGACATACAGGCAACTTTGATTTAAGCCCTGAACAACATTCTAAGCTTTACTGTTAAGAATATGTCGCATACATGATTAGTAACCTATGTTTTAATATTAGAGGAGGTACTAAGTGGCTGGGTAGGCTTGGTGGTTGGCCTCTCAGCCCATGATAAAGGTTATTAAGGTAAGTGTCTGACGTTGGACGCTCTCTTCTGGGCAGGGGATGATAGAGCCAGCTCAGCAGGGGTCAGTTTACCAGGAGCATGGAACGCAAAACAGACATATTCCCTTTCTCCTCCCCTTCTGCAGTCATAAGCCCAGGACATGGGCAGCCAGCCAAGGCCATCAATCTTTCCCTGTTTCCAGCAGCTCCGCCACTAAGCAGAATTTTTTTTCAGGGTTTTGAACTCATTGAATTTTAAATTAAATGTGGCAGTAATGCTCAGAATGTTTTTTTTTTTTAATGGTTAAAATGAATGGGGGCTTCGGAAGTCATTCCTAAATCCAAATAACTATTTCTTGCCAATGTCTGGTTGTCTGCAATGATGGAGAAGGCAATGAAAGTGAGTCTATCTTGTCTTAATTTTATGCCTGATAAGAGCTTAACCTACACATTACATTGTTAAATCTATGAACATAGATTCAAATAAGAGGTTGGTGACTGTGATCCTAAACCCATTGTTGCACAATGGTGACAACACATATTGTTCTCCCCTCACTGGCTCTTTAGAAACCCACTTTGTTCCAGCAAGTCATTTTCAGTTCAATTCGACAGAAGAGAGAGATTATTAAGCAAGCATATTGCAGCCAACAGAACACATTTAGTGCAAGTTTGCCTATCAAAAGTTGATTTTAGCTATTATATTGTTACCACATATCAAGTGGTAATTATATCAAAGGTTGTCATTCTTTTTCCAGTGCTTCACATAATGATAAATAAACAGAATGCTTGTACCAACAATAATCTTCTAAACCTTTTATACACTTATATAAATATTTTATAAATTTGCCCAAATATATGAATGATTACTCAAATGTGTGAAACATATGCTAATTTTCCCTTTACATCTGGCGTTAATTAAGGGTAGAGGGCGGGGCATGGCTTGGAGGGAGTACGGAGGGCATTTAGGCTCATAAAGGCTCCTCCTGACTTAATGTGTTTTGCCATGCAGAGACTTTTTTTTTCAATTGCTCCATTATAATATTTAATTCATTTGAACATCCATTAGAAACAGATTTACTTCTTTCCCTATCACCATTCGCTTCATTCTCTGATATACAATGAGGCAATCCAATTATGCTGGAGCTATTTTCAATTTCATTATCAGAAATATAAACCAACACCTCTTCTTGGACCTCAGCGTGCTAACATGGTGGAATTAAATATGCAGTTGTTACATTGAGAACTTATTTTAAACTACATGTGCTTTACTTTGTCAAGTCATCTTCCTCCAGTGAGGAGGTTACTATTTTTCTTTCTTTTTTTCAGATCCTCCTTCTTCAGTCTTCCTGACCGAGAATAAGCTCTCAATGTCAGACCCAGCTGTTACTACAATCTACTTCAAGGGCTCATACCCTCTGTCACTAACACTGACAACCTCACGATTCTTGCCCAAGACCGACCTTCTTCAGCAATGTATGCATTGCCCCAGTGATTTACTGTTCCGCTGCTATCCAGAGGCTTCTCATTTGATTGTTCATCAAGGCAATTTTACGCAAACAATTACTGGGGAGAGCAGCATAATTGTAGCCTGATGTATATGCAGTGCATATGTGTTAGTTTGTAAAGGTATGCATAGCCATATGTGGTTCCTCTCTGCCCCAAAGCATCATTATAACTCGCAGGACCCAAGGGGCTCATTATTACAATTCACTGTGGTTTTCTGCTCACCCATGAGAGATTCATGTTATTATTTACGATTATCACTTACGAGCTTGCTGGTCTCTTTTCCCTCTTTTGAATCTAGTAGTATTAAGAAACCATCATTTCGTGTATAATGCCATATTAAAAAAAAAAAAAAAAAATAGACTATTATGCAGTATCAGTTGAGATCTTTCATGTCTTAAGAATGCAGTTATTATAATTATTAATTTGAAATATGTTGTTGTAAGCTATTTTTGCAGTTGCTGCCAAGAAAGGGATATAGTTTACAATATGAATACAGGGATCAATCTATAAACGATGATTTTAGTTATGCAGTCTGTTTATATTTCTGTTGCCCACATGACCACCATCTGGGTTGAAGCACGGAGGTCCTAACTAGACATCTCTCTCGCGCTTCTACTGCTGTACCTCTTCTACCCTCCCCCACATTCTGCACTGTTATGATCCCCGGACTCTGTGATCCTATGCACCTCTCCCTCTTCTTCCCCTCCCCAGGTCTATGAATCAGTCACAGAGCCACAAAACGATTCCTTGTCTAGGGTTCGTTTTACTGGTAGAATATGTTTGTGGAAGGGGGTACTTTTTTCCCCTAAAGGTTGACATGTAGCTTTATACACTGACGGCAGTATTTCAATACGAAGAGGTTAATATATATATATATGTGTCAATGGCACACTTCTTCTCTCTTCTGGTACAACAAATGTATTTAAATAATGAATTGAATGAGTTCAAGTAATTGATCAATGAATCAACCCATATGGGAAGATAACTAACATTCCAATTATTTGCGATTGTGAAAGTGACGGCATTTTTCAAGGGTTAGACCAAAGCAGGGCAAACAAAAAGTCCATCAAGTAGGTTACGAGGACTAAGATGCATAAACCATGTTTTCAACTCAAACTCTGTGGATTCTGTTTCGATACTTGCTGAAAGAAAAAACGTTAACCAAAGCATTAAAATGATGTCACAGGCTGTATTCGAGCCTCCTCAGCCAGCCTCACTGGCCGCGCTGCTGAAGCAAGCGTCAAGGCGGGGGCCGTCCTTATGTTCGATCAACTACTGGCTAGTTCAAGTGCTTGTCACATGTATAGCTTTTCGATTGGCCAGACCCCCACAGTTTATCTCTCCATCTCGTGCTGCTCCGGCATTATCAAAGCGCTCTTCTCTAATTTAAACCTCCGCTGAAAGGTATAGGTCTCTTTATGTGTGTAGGTTGTAAGAATACCCCTTAACTAACGTCGAGAATACTGCTATAATTTGATAGCATTTAACAACAAAGAAATATCATATGTTAAAATTTAGCTCATCGTGATGTAACTATTCTTTGCATTTGGGCGTTTGAAATTAGACACCGCTGGCTTTGAGGCCCCTCTTTCCATGCGGAGGGATACGTTGTTGCTACCAACAATGTGGATGGAGGTGGTTAAGATGTCTACTAGAAGAATGAAATCGCTACAATTGTAACAACAAAAAGGAAGTCGTGAGTCTGGCAACTGGAGACTGTTTATAGTCGAACGGGTAACATTGTTTTATCACGCGGATTGCTTATCGAAGCAAGGTCGTGGAGCAATAGAAGACTTCTTGCAGCGCTTCCCAATGCTTTTCGGACGCAGAGCTTGAAATTCTCCCCAAGTTTTATGTGTTTTTCCTGCGAGATTCAGCCTTTCTTTTTCTCTGTTGGATGTCAGACGTTTGAAAAAGAAAGGTAAAACTCTCCTGTTGCTGTCAAATGTTAGTTGATCAATATCATATCGCGTTATATGGTAATGATAAAGTTAAGTATGCGGTCTATTGTTGAACGTTTCACTTATTCTGCCTCAATAACTCAAGTTTGGGGATGCGTGCCTCTGTGAGTGGGGGATGTGAAGTTTTTGTATGGTGGCAGAGAAGGTGGTGAGTCCAGCCTAGTGGTGTTGTTGAGGTGGTCTCTGCGCCAAGCCTACCATGAGGGAAACCACTCCTTTGTTCGCTGTTAAGATATGGATTGGAAATTAAATGTTGGAGTTGTACTTTCTTAGAGATTTGACCTTTGAATAGATTATTGTATTTTCGTACTACTGTTAGAGTGTGACTTTTGAAACAGCCACCAATCGTATCTTTTGGATTATGAATTCGGTCACAGTTTAACGTTAGCTGAAATGTATACTAATGGGCCGTAAAGTCTCAGCCCAAGTTTTGATGTATGTCGAAGTAGGCTAGTCTTATGCACGAGTAAGTGACCGATAGCTCTATTTCACATCAGCATAGCGTTAATTCCTTAGAAGTAGAACCATAATACTGACTTTGTTGCGTATTTGGCAGGAAATTCCTTATGGCCCCAACCCCCACAATCTCCTCCTCTTTCCTCAATTTCAGTCTCTGGAGTGAAAGTTAGATATTTTAACGAGGTTGTGTTTAATACCTAGAAAAGTGTTGTTGTCAACACTGTTTCCGTTTGTACCCAATCTGTGTCACATGTAAAATACAATTTCTTTTAGACCAACAGCTTCACTTTAACTGTTACACATGTAGTCTACTTGGATTCAAAATGTGTTGATGTGGAAATTGTCAGTTGCTATGTTAAGCTATGTACAATAAGAACGTTATGGTAGTATTTTACTTAAAATGTCTTTATAACGTGAGCTGTCCATGTCAGACGTTTGGCTTATTGGCTGAAATGGCAGTGGACAGAATTGAATGACTTTACAACATGGAATAAATATTCAACATCGTTCCAATCGCGAAAGCAGTTCCAGCTCCCTCGCAAAATATTTAATGGAATTATTAGTCCGTAGAAATATCTGTAAGCAATTGTACAATTCCTATTGGGGTTAAAAAGAAATCATCGAGGTCTTAGTAACGACGTTAGGATTAGTTATAGAGCAAACATTCCATGTTACAGCTGTGTTCCATCCTTTTGACGAGGAGCAACAGTTGCGCTTATTCTACTAATAAAATGGGTTGACCGTTCCCTGTAGCCTTCTATTTTATTTGGCCCGTCTTCTGTTGTGCATGGTTTCCACTGATCTACTGAAAATTATCTGAATCCCCAAGATTATTTAGGTCTAAATTTGTAATTTTACATATAGCGTAGTGTAATTTGGCAAATATAGGTTTGGCAGTGTTATTCGATGTATAGGCCTGTGTTAACGCCAGAAAGATAACACATCTCCTGAATAAAATAAAATCGCTGCCAGAACGAACTTAAAATGGACAAATGAGTCTATTTTTTCGTTATGATTTTCACGTATTTTACCGTATAATCTATTGACCTTAGATATTTGTCGCGATAGCCTAGTCGTGGCCTGCACGCAAACCACTAACGTCAAATTATGAGGAAGGCTGTTGTTTTGACAGATTGGAACCTTCCGTGGCCTCGTGTATTGATTCAAACCAATGACTTTAAATAACATTTATTGTTTTGTTATTATCTAAATGCTATTTGCACATCCTAAACACTGTCCACACTTATTTTTAGTCAACCGTTATGGTAAAGGACCGTCTATTGTCATCCAGTTCATCTTTATTGGTAGGATGGCGCACCTTGTGGGTTGTTGTTGTTGTTCGTGAATTACGAAGTGTGTTTTGTCTGAACCTTCACTGGTTATATATCTAAAGAGCTCTTCCGAGATATTCCCGGGCAGCATCTGACCCCACAGTTAACGTTGGCATCTCGAGAACCAGAGGAAGTGCCTCAACATTAACTAAGATAGCAACACAGAAAATGGATTAAATCATTCATACTCAGTCTGAACTCAATGCCTTGTGAGTTTATTCAAGCGTGCAATACTTGAATTGAATTGTGGAAAATAGGAAACCACCTGTTGACATCTGGGCATTTTCTTTGTGGTATCTTTACAACTAATGGGCAAAGTTTTTATAATCCCACATACCTTGTGTTTTGTGGCACATGCCAGTCTAATTAAAATGTCTTATGGTGTGTGGCTGGCAAGATGCCATCTGTTTTATTGAGCCTTGTGAAAATTCTTGTTATTTCTGAACAAATGTGATTGTGTTGCAGCTCTGTCTCTCACAGTCTTTTGGTCTGTTCAGATACTAATCTGTATGACACCATCTGAATGGTAGCATAGATCAGATAAGTTTTCATTATGTGACCAGTGGATGTTACAGAGACGTTGATTAAACACACATTCACCTGTCATTGTTTCGACATTTGACTTCCTCAGTTATATGTTCTCTGATGCCTATGTGTGGTAGTACATCTGAATTTGTATACTCAACAACTTCATTTACAGCAAAGCTAACATATCTGGTACTATTCACTTTACCATGTTGTTTTGGCCTGTGTGGAGGTACGTATAGGCCAGCAAGTGTCACATATGGCATGTTGGAGATAGCTGTGCATTAACAAGGATTCAGACCAGAATTCCTATAAATAAAGATGTCCCCTCTGTTTTGTGGTTGTACAGTAGTATGTGGTGATTTTTGTTTGTTTCCACACAGGTGTACAATAATAGGAAGGGTTAAGCATCAAATATCTTTGTAACCACTTGGTGTGCTTTTGTGACCATGAGGGCCAAGTGCTAGCACTCTCTTTGTTTGACACGGCTGAAACGTAGAAGGTGACTTCTGAGCCCCCTAGAACTTTTCAGAACTACTTAACACTGGTTAGCCATCACTTACTGAAGCCATAATCTACTTCACTTTGTGTACAATGTTGGTTAAGTCAGTCAGTCAGTGCAGTTGTTCTTCTGTGACATGATCACACGGTTGACTGTTGCACAGTTTTCACTCGTCTTTTGTTGAGGCACTGCAGTCTAGGAGAAAAAAAAAGCAACAAATCCCCCTTGGTAAGACGAAAGACCTATCTACCAATGTTTGCTATTCCAGAGTTATGGCCTTGGGCCTCCGCTCCTCTCCTCTGCTCTGCTCTGCTCCGCTCCGTGTAGTCAGTTTACCCCATATGTGAATCTCTCTCTCATAGGGTTTTTTAAGCACAGAGGGGCATGAACGAGCAGCAACAGAGAATGGCTGCAGTGGAAACAGACAAGGAACTCAACGACCTCCTGGATTTCAGTGCGGTAAGAGAGAGTGGGGGAAGGGTGTAGGACCAGGGCTCGAGTGCTGTCGGGAGGTGGGTGGGTTAGGAAGGAGGGAGGGAGTGAGGGAGGGAGGGCCAGCTTTGGGAGAAGAGAAAAGTGAGGCCTCTGAACCGTCCGTAATGATCTTTGCGAAAAAAAAGAGAGGAGGAGAGAGGAGAAAAAAATCAGTCAGATTGCCCCACCCCACCTCACCACCCTTTGCACGGTGCCATTGACAAGTTTTGCTTGCGCAAGCTTTTGAGGAAATCCATGGGGAATAGCCCCTAAACACTTCCCACAAGTTAGCCCGACCTTGTCTGTAGCGAACTCATCAACTCTGTGATTCCACGTCTTGAAAACAATGAGCGTCTTTGGCCCAAAGGTACAGGTCACCCTGTATTGTTCCTGAATGCCACCACATTGCAAATATGGCTGGGTTGGCAGTTGTGCAGGTGGAGAGGGATCGGGGACTGAGGGGGGCAGCTTCTCAGCTGATGCTGATCCTTCCCTGGTCTTGTTCCCCCACCCTCCCCAATGTGGGCACACTGCTCTCTCCTGCAATGATGGTGGCCACGCTGGCTGGGTATCTCTGGCATCGTGGCTTGCAGCAGGAACGAGGAGGCTGCCGCACAGATAGAGTGATAATCTCTGTTTTCACTGAGTGGCCTGCTTTGGCCTAATTGATTGTTATGGAAAATTGCCATCTTCGGCAATGGCAAGGCTATGAATCCTAATTATGAAAATACTTGTAATCAGGCTTGCCAACCCAAATGAATTACAATCTAACAACTAATTACAAGTCGCTGGTATTCAATCTGTCAGCGCGTCTCCTTCGCTCCCGTAATTATTTATGCCTTATGGAACAGGGTGACCAGAGCACCTTGAAGCTTTGCTTGACAGAGAAGTATTCAAAGCACATGATCAGCATTCAAATGGCATGCAAAGGGATTCTTTTTTTTTTTCTAGGACTCAAAACCAGTGGGAAGAACAGAACACGTCCATTGCCCCCAAGAGGGCAAAAACCCTGTGTGTTTTCACTCTGTCTTTCCATGTGCCTAGGAGAACAAGCCTCAGTGTGGGTTTTTAAATCTCTCTGGCAGATTTTAATTCACATGTGCATACATGTCTGTTTGTGTGCCTAAGGACACAGCAGATTGTTAAAACATTTATTCTTCGTTTTCAGTAATATATCAGAGAATTAACAAAACCGTTCAAACCAATTTGGGAAGACTCGAGACTAATGGAATTGGTAGGTTTTTTTTATTTTTATTATTTGGCGTCTATAGTAATGTTTTCCAGAACATAAGATAAAATTGTGGTATTTTCCATTAATCTCTCACAATGTGTGCCAGCATAATGAATATAATTGAAAACTAATTTGTGAACTCCGACATAATTAGCTTTTTAAGGAGAAACGTATAAAAGAATTATCTTAAATGAACATGCTAATTTGCCTGTAAATGAGTCACTTGTTTCACTTTGTCTAGCTATTTTGGCAGATACTATATTATGCAGGCTTTTTATGTCAGTCTTCACTGACAAGGCGCTCAAACACTTCCCAGTACTCCAAGTGGTGCCATGTTGTGAACATTCACAAACTCATAAAGAGACTCCAATTTCTCACTGCATCCTAGGTAGCAGGGCAGTAATCACCAATGTAGGCGTCTGTTTTCACCACAGCTATAGTTCACCATTGCTGCTCTCTGTAACACGAGAAACCACAAATGTAATTAAAAAGAATTAAAATGTTGTGATGTTCCCGCTAACTGTCCCCCCTCCATGTCTTTCTCTCCTCTAGATGTTTGCACCCCCAGTGGCCAACGGAAAGAACAGACCAATCACACTCGCCAGCAGTCAATTTAGTGTCTCAGGTAAGTCCTTAAACGCGCTCACACAAGCATGCCTCAAAAGTAACCGTGGCATCATTCTGGTCACCTGCTTCGCTTGCTGTGATTTGCACTGGTCGGTTTGGGGAAAGTGTTTTGAGCAGAATGCACCTTTGTAGTCCTAGCAGCGGGTTTGAGAAGTCCCATGTCCTTCACGGTTATGTCCATGCGGGTAGTGGGAATACCGCTGGCTCTCGTGAGGGCTTTACTTCCTAGCCCAGGGACTTGTGGGCAGCCCAGCCCCAGCGCTGGTTACTTTGATCTGTCTGCTCTGCAGTCAGAGAAGGACAGGGCAGGCTGTTGCATGTCTCTCCGATTTTTTTTTTTTGTACAGCGCTCTCCCCTCCCTCTTCTTCTGGTCTCTCCTCTTGTTATGCGTCCAAAATGGCACACCAAAGTCAAGGCTCGAGGCCGTTTCGCTTCCTTTGAACATTTTGTGCAGCTGACAACACCTCTCCGTCCACAGCCCTGGAATTTGGTCTATGAACACTGGGTACATGGACAAGGCCTGGATTGAAATATGAGTGGGCGTGAGGTGAACAGACTGCAGTGTGGGATGTCGGCCTGGAGTAGAGTACTGAATGAACATTTATCTAAATGTTTTCTCAAAGAACGGAAGCAGAGCACACGTTGGCATATTACACATTGTTGCAAGCTTTGTTCCCTCGCTGTTTACTGTTTATAATGGTTCAGTCAGAGAAAGCCCATGGGAAAGCTGTGTTCCATGTCTTTTTATGAACTGATCTGTTGTTGACACGGGCCCCAAGAGAAATAATCTTTGAGCGTTCACGTCGGGTTTATTGTTCATATTGTCAGGAGCATGAGTGCAGGTCCTCATGGCCACAGTCTCCCCTATTGCACTTGTGAATGAGGTGTAGGCCAGCACAAGTCACTGTTCGTAGAAGGAGCAATTCAATTAGAAGTACAATTGCTTACCACCTCCTGGAAAGATTTCATTTTGCGCTCTCTTAATCCCATTGTGGTTGACCTGTATTATTTGAAGGTGTGAAATTTACACCCTAATTTCTTGGCATGCTCCCTGGAATACCATTCAGGGCAATCATTTGGGGAGCTGAGACCCCCCCCCCCTCTCCACACACACACACACACACACACACACACACAAAAAGGCTTATGGATTTAAAAAGGGTACCCCCCACCCCATTTGGAGTGTGAAACACTCCGCCCCCAACACAACAGAGCCCCTATTCCCCTACTGACCAGCAGGAAACGGCTCGCCGATGAAACAATGGCCCCCCCATGTCCCCATCCCCTCTGTCGCCGCTCACGGGCCCAGCATGCAGCCAGTGCCGTCGTGTGGGAAGACACTGAGCAGGATCGCTAGCTGCTCCGCCTCAGCTGGGAAAGCTGGGGGAAGGCTCAGTTGAGATCCACAGCCAGGGCAGGTCAAAATAGAGCAGGAGGTGTCTCTTCCAAACATGCCTGTAGGATGTACGACTTGTTGCGGATTGTTTGTTGCTGAAGTGTTGGGTTGTTTGGGACGTATGCATATTGATTTGGAAAAGTGAAGAATTTGGAGATTACATCTTCAAACTCGTTAAAAGGGGAGAAACTTCTCTGAGGTGTCGGCGTAGTATGTACAGTAGATAACACACACACACCGCTTGCCCTGTAATGTTCAAAGCGAGACAAAAAAAAAAGAGTTAGAGCTAAGAAGAGGAGAGCAAAGACAAAGCAAAGTGGGTCACAGGAAAAAAAGTGATGTCAGACAAGGAGGGGGGAAAAAAAGCAAGCAAGTCTGGCCTCTGCCTGTGATGTCACAGCCTATCCATTAGGAGGTGTAACAGTGCGGGAACGGCCCCCGAGATGCCCCAACCTGGGCTGCAGCGGCCTTCCAGTCTGCATCTGTCCCAGACAAAAGTACTCAGAGGGGTGCTAATTGTGTTCGGCGTTGCCTCTCCCCCGCCCCCTGCCTCACTGCGCTCTGGGCCTTGTGGCCTGAAGCGAGCAGTAGAAGCAGAGCAGAGGGAGCGGAGGGAGAGGGAGAGGGAGAGGGAGAGGGAGCGGGAGCTGGGGTTGAGTTAGGGATGTAGCTGTGGCTACGCGGGAGCACTCACACCATGATGGCTTTGCCAGGCGTCCCCTCGCTCACCTCCGCAGCTGCCGTTCCTGTCACCCGCTGAGGACAGGCCCATTTCCCCACCATCACACCTCTCTTTCTCCCTCTCTCTCTCTCGCTCTCGCTCCCTCCCGCTCCCTCTCTCTCTCACATACAGTCACACTCTCGGGCGCACACTCTCTAAAGAGACTCATCACCTTCTGGATGACCTGGCACCCGTTGTCTTGTTTTTAATAAACGCTCCAGCTTGAAGATCTGACATTAGAGTTGTGGCAAAATGAAACTGAGTTTCAGTTGTGTTTTACAGCTTTTAGGAATGACTAATGGCCCCATGATTTTTTTTTTTTTTTTTTTTATACGTATAAAAATATGGTCAAATATAGTTATAGGTGAAGGTTAATAAACTATCCTGAAATGATTCTGGATCCCATGATCTTTTGTCCATTTAAAAAAAAAAAAAATTGCTATCAGTTGCTGTAAACAGCACATGGCTAGCTCCAGATTGTTAGTTGTGTTTTTTTCCCTTCTTAAACCTGAATGCACATATTAGCAATTAATAATGCATGCACTAACACAGGGTCTTGGAGTGTTGTTGACCTGAAAGCGAGGATTAATGCATTAGTGCTGCCAAATAGTGCTTAATTACAAGTCTGTCACCCAAAAAACACATGTTCTCATCATCATACACCACATAGGTCTTCTTTGTAGTTATGGGTACAGCAGAAATACTACCTAGTTCTTACAGTAATTTAACCAACTCCTAGGCCTACCACTAAGCTCCAGGGTAATTTATATTTTGTGAGCATTCAAACAAAGCGGTGTAAAATCCTCATTGACAGATTTCTTGTTTTTCCTGTGCTCTGCCGTAGCTGTCCTGGTTTCTCAACAGAGGAACACATAATGTCAGTCTCTGCCTGTGTGACTCTATACCTGGCTTAAGTGCCTTCTGATGGAGGGGCTGCTCAAAGAGCCAGTGCATCCTTTTTTTTCCCTTTTATCTGCCCCCGTCTCTGGTTTCAAACGCCGAGACAGCCGTCGTCCAACAGCAGGATTAACGTATCGGAACGAGCATCTAGAATTTAAGCAAGGATCGTATTGAATGGCCGTAGCCAGCCAGATAGTCTGATGCCCTGAGGCAAGCCCTGCCGTATTTGTCATAGTCATAGTGTGTGTGTGTTTGTGCATGTGCTTTGTCGCAGAGATGCGGCCTCTCGTTTCTCTGACAATAACTCAGTAAAGCGGAGAGCTTCCTCTCCTTCCCCACCCCCCTCGCCTCCCGCTCGCCGCGTTGCTGGAGGAGGCTCTATAGATCACCGCTGTCAGGGCGCATGTCGCCTGCCTGCATGCTCTGCTCCACTAGCTTCATCACTCTTTCTCTCTCACTCTCTCGCTCACACACACACACACACATGCACGCTTCTCAGCCGCCGTGCATTCTGGAGACCACAACCAACCAACCAACCGACCCCCTCCCTCTCCTCAGCCTTGTCCCCTCACACATTTTTAATTAGTCCCCCCACCAAAAAAAGCGAAAGGATCTATGAATATTCATAGACCGTCCACATTAATATGCACAATTATGCAAATCTGGATGCAATTAAGCTGTGTGTCTCCAGAGAGCTTTGGTAGCATTAACGCGGAAGACAGGAGAGAAGGGAATGGGTTATTAGGAGCTTTCTGCTCCGCCGCTCTTTAAAACGCTTGCGTTCTCTGCCATGGTCTTTTGAAAAACCGGCAAATATAAATAAATAAAGAAGGAAAAGACGGAACATGTTTTGCCAAGTTGATTGACATGATTGCGGCTTGGCAGAAACTGCGCAGCATTTGTCTTGTGTGGGCAACGGGGGCTAAGTGGATGGATGGCGTTCAGTCGGAGCCAATGCTGAATCTCCGCTTGATTTGTGCTTTCTCTGGGATGCCCAGACCCATCCAATGTCCTCTGATAGGCTTGGGATGTTGGTGCCTGCATAAAGACTTGTGTATTGGTTTCAAGCCCCCAGCCTCAGATACATAACAATGACTTGGCTTGGGTTCAGAGAGAGCTTGTGATCTGAACGAGAGAAGTACTGTGTGTGTGTGTGTGTGTGTGTGTGTGTGTGTGTGTGTGTGTGTGTGGTTGTGGGACAGAGGTGGGAGGGGGCAAGCAAAGCATGGCTGTATGTGGTTTATGTATTTCTTCTAACTAACAGTACCATGTACTTGTCATCTTTTTTTTTTAATCCAGAGATCATTTTCCTCCATCCATTCCTCATATTGTGTGTTTGTGTTTGTTCCAGGTTTAGATGAGCGCAGCAGTTCTGGGTCTTGGGGCCCTGGAGAACAGAGCCCCGCCTTCAGTCAGGGACGGGTAAGTGTGACCTCCTCATTCAGAAAAGGTCCAGGTCTCCCACTCCCATAGGGTCTAGTGCTGTTTTTTTTATTTTTTATATGAATGGTGCCACTCGGTGCAGCTTCACTCAGTTTAGCCTGTTGACCAAACACAGCCTGGATTTGCATTTCCATGCATCAGGGTCTACTCGCTTGAGAGGGTGTCTGTAGGGATAACGGCCGCCACGAAGTCCTGACATACAAACATATTTCACTAAGTGGAGGCTAAGAACTCCGTGGCTAATAGCGTGACATTAGTTTTTCCCGTTTATACCCCACTTGACATACTTCTATTTAGGTATGTATGACATTATCACAAAAAGGAAATACCTAGTTTAGTCAAAAAGAAACCAACAATCCCAAGTAATACTTTCTTTAGTCAAAGATAACGGATGTTGCTTGGTTAAAATTGATTCCATTATATCTAAGTTTTAATCCTTGCTGACAGTAATTTTAGCTGTTTCTTATTATATTTGTTAGATGTTTATACCACGTGTCACAATGAGTGAATACGTTTTTATTTTGTTAATTCAGTCATTCCTTTAACACACTCACTGTGGTAGAAATGTCAGTGGGCAGTGGGTTACTATTCAGACTTTCCAGACTCAACTTTTTAACTGGATCTGCTTCATACATGTCTTGATATACATGAATGCAGGCACACTATGGCATGTGCTGAATGATGGTGTCCTCAACATCATTCTGCACATTTGGAGGTGAACCCGGCATGTTATGGCTGCTCAGGAGAAGGTCTAAAATTAGCGCGGTGCAGTTTGGCAACATTCACCTTGTAATGAAAATGCAAATTAGCTTGGCCCGGCTCGGCTCAACAGTGTCAAAATTGCCAGTAGTAAAACGCCAATAGATATGTCCAAAATATATATATATTTGCATAACCTATTCTGCAAGTTATACCTGCAACTGCATACGGTTATAATCGAAGCAATGGCACTACGACACGAGATAAATCCTGTAAGTTGTTTATTTGTAAACATCAACATGGTTTGGACGAACAGAATTTCAACAGTGAAGTGAACTCACTCTGCGTAAGGTTGCTAGAATTTAGAGTCACTTTGTATCAAACAAACCCAAAAAAAGGCTTTGGTCGCTGATTTTTCTGATAGATCACGACCAAATTGGCTGATTACCATGATGTGTCTGACAATCAAAAGTAGATTAGGGGAAGCCTTTGGAGAGCGGAGATCAAACTGAAGCTTTACGGAGACTGAAACGTGATTGGATAAAGTTGGGGCCGTGTCATTCACCGTTACCAAAAGGTTTCACTATGGAACCCATTTTCAGAAGTTTGAAGTCAAAGACCAGTTTTTGCAAAAACTCTTGTTTTTATTTGTGCCTTAGTCTTGTCCTTGAGGGGGAATAAACTGAAGTGTCCTTTAATTTGCGAGCTGTGTAGTTTTTGTTCTCATAAATGAGTATCATGGGTGTTGTATTTTTAGTGCACAGTGCTCACATCTTCTTCTCTCTTCTTTCTCTCTCACTTCTCCTCTTGCTTTCTTGTGGTCCTCTCTCATTTTCAATTTTTCTCTTTCTGTTGTTCTCTCTGTCTTTGTGTGTGTTTCACTCCCACATTCTCACACTTCTTTCTCTGTGTCTCTTTCTCTCCTTCTCCCTGTCCCTCACTCTATCTCTCTCCTTTCTCTCCCTTTCTGTATCTATCACCTCTCTCTCTCCCTCCCTCTCACTCGTTCTCTCTCTCTCTCCCTCTTTTCTCTCCCTTTCTGTCTCTATCTTTATCTCTCCCGCTCTCTGTCTCTCCCCTCCCTCCCTCTCTCTCTCTCCCCCCCCCTTTCTATCTCTCAGGGCTACGGCGATGGCTCCCACTACAGCGAGCATGATGGGCTCTCCTCCCCCTTCCTCAGCTCAGGGATTGCCGGTGGGTTTATCAGCCTGTGAGGTCACACTCAGCTCATCGTGAGAATCTCTGCCTGAGAGATGCCGCAATTCAGCAACTCTTAGGCAGACAGCACTGTAAATACTTACTGGAGGATGCATCTCGAGCAAAGGCTGTGTTTGTGTGTGTTTGCATATAAGGGAAAGAGAGGGTATTTGTGTGCAAAGGAAAGAGAAGGTGTGTTTCTGTGTGTGTGTGTATGTGGGGGGAATTTGTGTGTTAGGGACATAGGGCATGTTAAGGGCATTGAAGCAGAGAGCCTCCCTTGGGTTTGGCCTGGCCAGCAGCTTCTCGGCAGCTGAGCTGAGTGCCTTGAGCTGGGGGAGGTTTACACTTTCATAACCCCGCTCCTGTGCCCGCCCGCCTGTTTCTCACTTTCAGGCCTATTCACACACACATACACATACATACATACATACATACACACACACACACACACACACACGCACACACACGAAAATTCTACTTAGCCATGTAATTGTTTCATCACCTGTAGGGTTTCAGTACTGAGTACACACACTGTGAGTACTAAGCCTTTGTTCTTCTGACCCTAGTCATTCTCACTCTTTGTCTTTTCCCTAAACAGGAAAGAATGAAAGGGTGCCATACAGCTCCTTTGGGGGACAGGTAAGACCATTAAACCTGCTCTACACTTTCAGTAGGAATTATTCATTATCAACATTTTGCCATGTACAATTTGCCCTGTCTTCAAATGCAAAATACATCATCAAGTGTTTTGAGATGTTTCTATTTCCCCAACGTTACATGCTCTATCGTGATTGGTTCTGTTGATGTGATTTTGTGCAGCCGGGATTCCTTCCCAGTGACATAGCGATGCCCAGCCCGGATGCCATGTCTCCCTCTGGCCTGAAGTCTAGCTCCCAGTTTTATCAGTCATATCCCAACAACCTCCGCAGGCGGCCCTCAGATGGAAACCTGGGTAAGACGCAGATATCTGTTCTGGCTTATAATGTATATTTTCATTCAGACAAAATCTGTCCAAAGAGACCTGCATGCATGCATGCATACATTTGACCATGGCTTATTGAGATTCGAACCCATGGCATGGAAGTCCCTCTATTAAACCAGCTACATTGCAGTCGATGTCTAAATTAACAGCCTAAAGAAAGTTGTGTGGAGTGGTTGAATTTCATTTTTTTTAGTTAGTAATTTTTTCTGCCATTGTGCTGGTAGAGTTAACTATGTTTCTTTGCTTTTAAAGCTTCACATTTACTTTAATTTATTTATTTATTTATTTTAAGTAACTCACTTCTTACCAAGCATGTAGCCAGGGCCATTTGAGTTTCATTTCACCAGATGTTTGTAATGCCCCACACCAGCTCCATCCCCCCAGCATGAGCCTTTATTGTTTAGTCGTAACATCGTGTAAATGGTTTTGCTAATGTTCAACGATACGTTTTTGTGTTTGACTCGGAGCGATGTGTAAACTAACGCCAGGATGCCACTGATGATGCAAATGAGGATTCTTTCAGTCAACAGCTTTTGTTATTACCCCTTTTCCCTCCCCTCCACACACAAACCCCACTCCCACCCCCAACCCCTTCTGTACCCCCCCTCCATCCATTCCCCAATCCCCATCTCCAAACAGACACCCAGCCCAAGAAGATGCGGAAACCCCCAGGCCTGCCTTCCTCAGTAAGTACCCTCTCCTCTGCTCTGCTCTTCTCTGCAGTCCACTGGCAGCTAATGCTAACGCGCTCTCCATGTTCAGCATCACAAGTTAGGTGACAAGGGGCCCTCTGCTAACACGCCGCAAGCCCTGACAGATGTAGGTTGAACAGTACGCTAGTGTCTGCTGTGTGTCTGTGTTGGTTTACCAAAAAAGAAAAACAGTAGTGCTACCCTGATGTGTTAACTTCATGAATCACTACATAGAATGGCATCTGGCAGGCAATTATGCCATCCCCCCCCCGTCCCCCCTCCAGGTTTATGTCTTCCAATTAGCCATTGCTGAAAAATGTCCTATTCAGAAAAGGGTCATAAAATCGTCATAAGATATAGTCATGTAAACACAGTTCATATTGTCCATATTTCTCAGCCTATGTAACTGCAAGAGGGAGGGAAAAGGTGGTTTGTGTTGGCGTTGTGGTAAGTCGGTGGTGGTGGTGGTGGTGGTGGGTTGTTCATTGTTTTCGTATTGTTTGGTGTCAGCTGTGGATCAGGCATGTTTGTGTGGAGACGTGGTCTTGTAATGTTGTAATATTTAAAGGCACCCCCCGTCACGCACGGACACACCACCACCCTCGTCTCACCACATGATGCGCCCCCACCCCCCCCCCACTCGGGTGACCCAGTTGTGAATCGGTGTGTTCCTGAGGCCTCTTAGCCTGTCCCTAAGCCCAGATTAATGACTGGCCCTGGTCTTCCAGCCCCCCCCCCCCCCCCCGCTTCTCCTCAGCCCGATCTGCATGGCGACTTCCTCCAGCTGACAATCTCTCTCTCTCTCTCTCTCTCTCTCTCTCTCTCTCTCTCTCTCTCTCTCTCTCTCTCTCTCTCTCTCTCTCTCTCTCTCTCTCTCTCTCTTTATTTCTCTGCCCACCCCCATCCCCCTGCTCTTCTCTCACCCTCCTCCCTCTTTATCTATCTCTTTCTCTTTCCCCTGCCCACCTACCACTTCCCTCCCGCCCTCCTTCCCTCCCTCTCACCCTTCTCCGTGCTGCCTCTCTCTCTCCTCTGCCCACCTACCCCTTCCCTCCCGCCCTCCTTCCCTCCCTCTTACCCTTGTCCATGCTGCCTCTCTCTCTGCCAGCCTGCCCACCCCCTTGGATGGGCAGACCGCTCATTCCCCCTTAGTGTAGATTTCCAAAGCTTATCCTTTATTATGTTTCTTCTCATGGTGGATATATGACTTGATTGGTGTCTTCTGTTCATCCTCAGAATAAAGTTCATCCCTATTTTGGGGTAATTTCTCAAAGATCCCTCTTCCTCTCCAGAAAATTGCTAGTTTCATGCAGTTTCCATTTTTTTTTTTTGTACTGCAGCTTTTCAGCAGAATTGGTGGTGAACTACTCTGTGGAAGGTCGGCCATTGTTGGAGCTTTTTGTACGCTTCCCAAACACAACAATGGTTCCCCCACACTTCTCCAGTCAGATCCATCTCCATTTAAGAAGCGAAATAAAGAAACTCTCGTCTCCACCGCCCCCCTCTTCACAGTTTTCTATCCTCATCCTTTTCTAGTTTCATCTCCCCTAGAATCATCAGCCAGTTTATTTTTTTTTCTCATTCCTCCTTCTTTCCCTTTCCTTCATAGAGAACATCTCACCCCCCCCCCCCCTTCCTCTCCCCTCCCTCCCCCCCTCTCCCAGCCCCTCCACCCCTCCGCTCTCTTCTGCCCAGCTGCCTGTGGAGTTGGACCTGGTCCAGGAACAGGCAGATGGCTCTGTAATTAGAAGTGCATCTCTCCATTCCCTTTCCACTTCTCCCTGTTAAATCAAATTACAGAAAAAAACGCAGTTTGCTGGATTTGCATTCTCTGCTGCTGTAGTCCCCCCCCCCCAACCTTCCTCCCAAAACCATCTCACACACACACAGACACACACACAAACACACACACACTTCCTCACACATGCCAAAATGGTGAGTGATGGGCTCTCGTGTCAGGAAGCTCGGGTCTTTGCATGCCTTCCCCTCAGCCCGACCAGCTTTTTCAGCTCTCTCGGCACAGGCTGAAAGACCCTGTATTCAGCCCCTTTTATGAAGCATTTATTTATTATCCCCCTAATAGCTCGCCACTGAGCAAAATGTTTCGTGTAGTTAATCGGCGAGCCTTGTGCTGAATGAAGTAGACGACCTGGAATCGACCCTGGGACCCTTCTGCGTACTGAAATAGTTTCTTGATGAGCTTCAGGCTCGCCTCTTTGTGGGTTGTACAGAAAAGGGGGGGTGTAGGGAGGGGGGTGTAAGTGGGGAAAGACAAGCTGAAAAGCATGCCTCTTCCACGAGGCTGGGCAGTGGTCAGTTATTTGGCAGAGGCTGTTTCACTAGGGGTGTTAGAAGCTGAAGCTCAGAGCAGCAGGTAACCCAGTGGACCCGTGCCAAATCGGGATCCGATCTGTGCCGGAGCCGGCAGCCCTGTCGGGTAGCGGTGTGTCGCCGCGCTCTCCCTTGGCACCTGGGCGAGGAGAGAGGAAGCGCTTGCTGCGCACTGAGATTTCGGTGGCGCGTTTCCCAGCGTGGCACGGCCATCGCTCACTCCTCTTTTTTTTCTCTCCCTTTTGCATGGATGGATTACGCCGTGCCACTGAAAAGCAGGAGTGGCGGGGCGGCGATGGCACAGACCCCTACCCACCGTACCCACTGGTGTGAACAGGAGGCAGAAATATGGTGCCTGCTACCCAATATAGTTTCATATTGCCCCTCTCACATAGCTTAGATATTGTGATTATCAAGCAGGCTAGGACTGATCCAGTTGTAACCATAACACAGACCAACACAGAGATGCACCATTTTAGAAGTCACCATTTAACACCATAAATATCTTCTATTATTGCTCCTGCTAGGTATATGCCTCTACATCAGGGGAGGAGTACAGTCGAGAGACGGCAGGATACCCCGGCTCCTTCTACATGCAAGGTCAGATGCGCTACTTTCTGTTCGTTTGGAAATTTGAGGTGCTTTTTAAATTGGGGTCACATGTGGCATGCAGCTCCTACAACTACTTAGCCCGTGCTTGAGGAAATGACCTGCCCTCTCGTGTTTGTGTGTGTGTGTGTGTGTGTGTGTGTGTGTGTGTGTGTGTGTGTGTGTGTGTGTGTGTGTGTGTGTGTGTGTCTCCTTTCTGTTGACAGAGGGCCTTCACCCTTCCCCTGACCTGTGGGCTTCCTCTGGAGCCCTGGGCCAACCCGGCTACTCGGCCATGCTGGGGAACTCGTCACACATCAGCCAGTCGGGCTCCTTCTCGGCCCTCAACCCCCAGGACAGAATGGTGAGGACGCAAGGCGACATCCCCCTCGGACTTGATCGCCACGCTTTTTCTTCTCCCCCTCAATCGTGCCACGGTCCGCCCACAGGGTGTTGGTTACCATACAGTCACACAGCTGTGCTAATTATAGGTTGGAGTGGAGATGTGACGCACAGGTTGTGTAATCTGAATCAGGTTGCTGACGTGAAGAGGTCTAACCTGTGTGTGTGTGTATGCGTGTGTGTGCCTCCCTCTCCCCTTCTCTCTCTGACTCTCCTGTACCACCCTCCTCCTCTTCATCATCATCATCATCCTCATCCTCGTGCAGAAGCGGCAGCCACTGCCCCTGTCCCCGCAGAACTACCCTCTCCATGGCACTGACGTAAACGGCAGCCTGCCCTCCGGCTTCCACTCCAGCTCCGGAGGCTTCAGCCACTCGGCCTCCAACAACGGCGGCGACAACGTCATCGGTACGACACTCCTCACTCTCAGCGCCGTCGTAACCTGTGTTTCTGCTCTCAGATGGATGTTAGAATTCAGTGTTTCTGTCTCGAGTTGGTCACTGTGGATGTGTGTGTGGGTGTAAAGCTTGAGTTGATAAAAGTGTGTTGTGTCCTTGACAGCCAATCGAAGCACCACAACAAACAGCTCAGGGGATGAGATCGGGAAGGCTCTTGCCTCGGTGAGTTGCACAGCAGGCCTTTGTCTGTGTTTTTTATTTTTATAAATGTTTTATATCTTTACTCATATTTTTGTTCATGTCGTCCTTCAATGGCATTTTTGTTGTACATTGCAGATTTACCCATCAGACCACAACAGCAACAACTTCCCTTCAACGCCTTCCACTCCTGTTGGCTCTCCGCAAGGCATTGCAGGTACAGCTCCCCTCCCGTTCCTCAGAGACGGCGCCTTTAGCAGCTTACTGCTGTTGCATGGTCACACACATGCCACAATACGTGCTAGATTATTGATGCTAAGTCTGAAAACACAGTGTTATGCTGGAAAGATGGGGCTGCTTCATGTGAAAGCCTAGTTGTGAGTCTTGAGAAAGCAAAAGAAAGCGCTACAGCACCACCTACTGTCCTGGGTGAGGTCTGTAAAAGGCTGTCAAAAGCTCACTCTGTGCATCTCACACTTTTTTTTTTTTTTACTTTCTGTCTTTTGCAGGTGCATCACAGTGGCCAAGACCCAATGGTCCGACCGCCCTGTCGCCAAACTATGAAGGAGGACTGCACGCCCTGGTACCCTTACAGCACGCACTCTCACTTCTCTCTCTTCCCTGGCAGCCTTCCTAAAATGCTGCATCCCCTTGCCTTTCTCACACTTTTCCCTCATAATAATTCATTCCACTTCAAGACTGAAGACTTTTTTTTTCCATGAACCATCACAACTGACATGCCACCCTCCACTTCCCCCTCTGAAGCAGAACAAAATGGAGGACCGTCTGGACGAGGCCATCCACGTGCTGCGCAGCCACGCTGTGGGCCAGGGCCCAGGTCACACGGGGGGTCATTCGGACATCCACAGCCTATCCAGTGCCATCAGCTCGCTACACAACGGAGCTCTGGCGGGGCTCCCGCAGGCCTTCGCCGCCGCTGGCCTGAGTCTCGGCAACCGGCACCCTGCCATGGTGAGTCTTGGAGATCTACATCCTCTGGTGCTGGGGAAGCAGTGGCCAAACGGCCTCATGGAGAGAGTAGCGTTTACGTTAGAGAGGATGGAGAGATCAAGAAGGAAGACCTGAGAATGTAGAGAGCCGAAGTGATGTGTGATGATGTGGTAACTTATATGAATATTTCAAGTTTGTTTGCTTTGACCTTTGAAGAGGGTGCGAGTGCTTAGGCAGCACAATGGAAAGAAAATAAGCTGGCATCACTGGCACAATGACACTGGCACAATCGACATAACGCAGGGTGGATGTTTTAATAGTTTAAATGTGGTTGCGTTTTTGTATCGACAATGAATGAATGTTTTTGCCTAAGACTGTGTATGTTTAGGTATAGTTATGTAACCCCTGTCTGTACACCACAGTTGTAAAACACAGGTTCTGCTTTTAAAAGAAATGTACGGTGTGCTGCTTTAGATTTAGCGCTTATTCGCTCTCCTCTCCTGTCAGGGTGGAGGGCACCGTGAAGAGCCCACAGGCCTGCCTCCCAGCAACTCCTTACTGCACGGCCACCACGCCCCTGGGACCACACAGCCTGGAGGACAGCCAGAGGGCTTCACCAGTGAGTCCTCTCTCCAGTCTACCTTCTGCAGATCTGTGCTGTGTGTGCTGCTGGCAAAAGCCCTAAATAATACACACCATGTCTAATTCTTTGTCATTTTACGTCTTTATATTTGACATCTTATGCATTTAATTCTTTCTGTCTGTCCACTTGTTTTTTTCCTCTTTTTCCCCTTTTCCTCCCTTTCTCTCTTCAGATCTGCCAGGGAGCATAGCCCGCTCCACCCACTCTACCCACTCAACCCACTCCAACCACTCCTCAAACAGCTCTGACATCAAGAGAGAGGACAAGGAGGACGACGAGAACTCTTCCATAGCAGACAAGTCTGAGGACGAGAAGAAAGAGAGCAAAGCAGCCCGCCACCGAGCAAGGTAGAAGGATTTTATTTTCCGACATTTATATGATAACATTTGTCCAAGGGGAGCGCAACCTGTTCCTGGCTACCGTGATTTTGGTGGATGAATTTAAAACATTTCTCAAATGTGGCTAAAAATGTTGCTTGAATTACTGAATGCACCCCCAGCCAATGGAGGGATGGGACTTGTTGTGTTTGGGTGTAGATGAGGTTAGCCAAATACTATCCTGTATCCTGTGATTGTCTGTGAGTTTCGCATGTTTTGAAGCGGCGCTATGTTATGTCAGTGGACAGCCATCACTCATCTGGGCACATCCCAGGCGTCCTTCCCCACAGACTCTCACCATGATGTTGCTCCCCCCCTCCCCAACTGTGATATTATTTTCAGAAAGGATGCGTTAACCCTCCAGCTGTTCTCAGCTGTTTCAGACCTAGCAGACGAGTAAGTTACCCACCTCCCCTGAGAATGTGCTCATGTCCCTGATCCCCCCCCCCCCCCCCCCCCCCCCCCCCCCCCCTCAGGAAGGCTTGCCTCGCACATCATTAACCATCATCATCTTTCCTTTACCTGGGGAGTCTGAAGTAAAAGTAAAGAGGCGCCCTTAAAAGCTGAGCACATAACCACTGATCATAAGAACACATTTTCAAATGTGAGCAAATAATTGTTTCAAGTTCAAAGTGAGGAGGTACTCCTTAGTCAACTGCAAATATACAAATATTTACCAAAAACAAATGTCTACGAGAAGCTTATAGTGTGTCAGGATCTCTCTGCAGTTTTATTTTGGCATGATGTGGTCTCGGTAGTTCTGCAGTGCAAAATGGATGCATTTGGAATTGTTGCATTCACATATAGTCTAGTCACGTTATGTCTCACTGACTATTTTGTGATGGATGAATTCTACAAAGATTTAAGCCAAGCAGTATACATACAGGAGTCAACCTTCCGCTTGTTCACATGCATGTCTCTTTTCTTTGCCCACTACCACCACCACCACCACCACCACCACCACACACAGTCTAGAGAAAGAAGAAGAAGAAGAGGACGATGAGGACCTTCCACCTGAGTTAAAGCTGGAGCGCGAGAAGGAGCGCCGAGTGGCCAACAATGCCCGCGAGCGTCTGCGCGTCCGCGACATCAACGAGGCCTTCAAGGAGCTGGGCCGCATGTGCCAGATGCACCTCAACAATGAGAAACCTCAGACCAAACTGCTCATACTCCATCAGGCTGTCAACGTCATCCTCAACCTGGAGCAGCAAGTGCGAGGTGCAGTAATGCCAATGTCTTAAAAAAATCTCTTCTACAAAAGGCTTATTATATGTTTTTATAGAAAGAAAGATAGAAAGAAAGAAAGAGGTAGCACTTTATTTGGTTAGTCCGCCCACAGACTTTACAGATGGGTGGTTGAAATTCAAGTTCAGTCTTTCTAATTGTTAACCGAATAATATCACCTTAACCAAACCCAACCCCTAACCATAAACTGTAGTTAATGGAGTATAAACCGATACATTTGTTTATAAGCTGAGCATCTGTAGATGGTCTATAGGGGACCATCCAAATAAAGTCTAACCAAGAGAAATGATCTCTCTCATGTATTTAAATAATTTAATTTGGCCAGTGTCATTGCCAGTCCAACATTAGGTGTATGTATATTTCAATAGTCATGGTCCAAAAGTACCTAAAGCCAATATTGGATATGCATCTTGGATACTGTGTTACATGCTTGCATCTCAACATTGTTTGCTATGGTCTACTCTGAAATGACATAACTAGTAGACATGGGTTATTGAATACCATTAAATGATCGAATAGTTTGTTTGCCAACCTGCATTAAAAAACAGAAGAAGAAGAACATGTCACTACCACGAACATGTGTGGCGCTGTGAGATTAGATGCTACTGTACAAACAGAAGAAACATGCAAAGCCAAACACTAAAGCATGAATAGGTATCTGTCTTTTGTGTGTGTGTGAGGTGGAGGGGGGTTGTGAAATGGTTCCCAGGGATTTTCAAACAGTATTTTTCTTTGCTTTAAATGCCCATCCCTACTCTCAACCATTTAATTGTACAGGGAGTAAACACACCAACACATTGTATGCCCAGGCTGTACTGTGGTAGTTACTTTGGATAAAAATAAGCAAATGTGAAGGTCCTCATTGCAATTGCCCCCTTACATTTGTTTCAAATGTGTTAATTTTCGGCTGTATACGAATAAGCTTTCATTGTCAGTGCCGACTTGGTGGTAATCCCTGCTCACTCTCAGAATCCCTCTCACGTTCATTCCAGCAGAGCGCAACCTGAACCCGAAAGCGGCGTGCCTGAAGCGCCGAGAGGAGGAGAAAGTGTCCGGCGTGGTGGGGGACTCTCCCATGCAGCTCTCCGGAGCGCACCCTGGCCTGGGCGGGGACGCCCACAACCCCGTCAGCCACATGTAAAGCCCAGGTGAGTCCCCTGCAGCGACCTTCAATGCCACAGCACAGGATTCATAGGACAACTCTTAGGGATGACAAGTGTGGTTAATTATTATTACATTTTTTGTGTCTCTTCTCTGCAGATCTGATGGAATTTCCTTGGCTCTCAGAAGACGTGGCCTTTCTCTATTCTTCCATCGGCCCCATCATTGTGTGTGTGTGTGCGTGTGTGTATACGTGTGTATGTGTGTGTGTGTACGCGTGTGTGTACAAATACTGGGGTGAATGTGCATTGCCCATGAAATTTACAAGGTGCACGTTCACACACGCCCATTTTGTCTGCACACACGCTTACTGCCAAAACTGACACAGCCTATTTGCCACACTCCTGACCATCAGTACCAGCGCAAATGTGAAGAACATTTCTCTTGTATACTCATTTCTGTTCTTTATTTTGTATGCTTATGTTCTTTGGCTTCCACATTAGGATGGAGCACTGGAGTAGTTGTCCTTTTTCCGCAAAGGACAATATTTTCACTGCCGAGAGGTACTCTGAACGAGAGACACCTAACAAAAAAAGTCAAAATTTAATCAAGGATTTGTGCCTACTTGTTATGTTTTCTATATATATATATACATATATATATGAGACATTGAAGCAAATTGCTTTCATGCGTGGAACAAATTTTGTTTATCAATTGCTTGTGTGATGAGCAAGTTTATGTAGTGCGTCATTCCCAACCTAAAGGTACAGTCTTACTTGTGTTGTGTAACCAAAAGAGTATGACATGAGAGGGACCTCAGCTGTGCTCGAGGCTTTGATTGTCTCGAAGCAGACCCAAGCTACGTGGCTAAGGGGGTCATGCGAAGGTTAGCCAACACTTGGATGAGGGTAAACCTGCTAGCTTGCTCACAAGATGTCTAAGTGGTAGAAGACGGAACTGTCCATCCACAGTGCAACAGTCGTCATTGGTCCAGTTGGATGAGGATCCATCAACCTGAGGTCAATGCACAGTGTTTAGTCTGAGATAGCAGTGCAGAGTTTTTAAAGCACAAACATTGTTCTATCATCCCATCCTGTATACATCCCATCATGTATCTCTCTCCCCCCCCCCCCCCCCCTCGACTTGGATGATTGGTTGATGATATCACACGGCTCTGTGTTTGGCATTTGATCAACTCAAAGTCTGTCAGACTGAATACTGTTTGTCTCCCTGGCTGCCACCTGGTGGAGAAGTTGCCTCTCAGTTGTCTTACTCTTCCTCTCCTCAGTCTCTCTCTCTCTCTCTCTCTCTCTCTCTCTCTCTTACTCTCCCATATGACGATATGTTCATATATGAGTTGTGTCAATTCCTGCCTGATATGGTTGGTTTGTATAACTGCTTGGCTAGTGACGGAGGTTCGGTCCAAACACAAAAGCTGATTTATCAGCATTGCTCTTCGTGGACTGGATTCAGCAGGCTCTTTAGTTGTGTTGATATAAATATTCCAGAAAGTAGGGACAGGTGCAGGACATTTCACCATTACCCTTGCGTTTGCGCAAAATCCTGAATGAATTGGAAGGTTTTTAGGCTTAACATTAGACAGAACAGGAGGTTCCATTGCAAATGTATTGCTTTTTTCTGAGTTTAAAGTCCACATAATGCATACATAAAACTATGGATGTTGGTTTAACATTCAGAAAGCAAAATTGAATATATAGGCCTATATGAATATATAAGAAAAGTATATTTTTGTTAGACTATACATTGTAGATTTTTACAAAAATGTCAAAATATTAGTTTGAAATGAAGAATATATCATAGAGGCAAGGAAGAAGAGTGTATCAAAAATAAAAAATAAATTACATACCTGAAAGGCTGCAAATCAATTCAGTCAGTCCTCTTTATTTGATTAGGGAGAGAGGGAGAGATGTACTTTCAGCAAGCACACTGGCTCAACCACAGAAACAGGGTTTTCCCATTTCAAGGGGATGGGTCACAACTGTCCAAGGGAGCTGGAGAGCCATGCAAAGAACTGAACTGAAAATGTGTTGCCATACATGGCGTTTCAAGTTCTCTTGGTGTGGGAAAAGTTGGGACAAAAGTAATGCCACTGTCTGCAACTAAATTCATTGGAGATCAAAGTGTTCTTATGGAAGGGTGATGTAGCTACAAAAAGGCACTGCTTTCCCTCTGGACTTTGCCTTGCTCATACAATTATGCAACTGGTTTTGAATGTACCATTCAAATATAGATTGCCCTCATTTTGTTTTGTTTTTTATTTATTTCAAGGTTGTAGTTTTGTCTGCAACATTCTTAAGGAGATAACACCGATGTGGAACTTCGGTATCCAGTAAAGTTGATGTTGGTGGAAGATTTTTGCAGAAATTAGGTGATACAACAGTGTTATCTGCGGCAATTGTTATGCTCCTTTAAGAAACATGAAATACCACAGACTTGTGTTGCAGTCATTGTGTTGCAAACAAAACATATCACATCACCATTTTTTGAACTGGGAGGGGAGGGGAAAGGGAAGAAATCTTTCAATATTAAGAGTGGCCTTTTCATTCTCAAGACGAAACTGGTCGTATTTGGAGAGTGAAGACTTACCAGTGCCTAAACTTAAAATGTTCTTTCATTTGTAAAACATTTTCCCTCTGTCTATTTTTTAACAGCATAACATTGTATGTGTTGCTGTGATAAGAGGTACATCCCAATTTTTATTTTATTTTTCCATTTCATGCTTTTGGGGGAAATATGAAATGGAATAATTTACATTTTTCAATGTATCTAATGAAACATTTAACATGTGTAAATGTCTTTTTTTTTTAGTTTGGTATGATCTTTTACCTATGTCAATACCCGTGGGGAAAATTTGTCAGGTTCAGTTTATTTTAGTTTTTAACCCCCACTTCTTTCTTTATCCCCACTTTATGTTTTCCTTCTTTTTCTACTTTTTTCATTTCTATGCCTCTTGACACTACTGGGCTGCGAGACCTGGGCGTCTTTAGCTCTGTGTTCTGCGAAGCACCTCAAAATGTAAAACTTTGATGGTAGAAGGGGCCTCTTTTTTTTATCATCTGAACTGGAGCATCTCTTTGATACTATACTATACTGTCAGCAAAATTCCTCCTTTAAATCTGTAGAATAGTCTGCAATGATGTTTGTTTTTTCTTTCCCCTGAAATATTATGTCTGCTTTGACATTGTCCACATTTTCAGCATCTCTAAGTCAGAGCTTTGAGTGGTGTTAATAGTATCCGATTGTACAAGGCGGTATTTTGCATTTCATTTCAATATTTGTTCTTTTGTAAGGTGAAACTTGCTGAAGGTGATAGCAGATCATTTGTCCTGATAAATGGACGTAATTATATTCACAGAAGTTGAATGATAAAATGTACCATGTGCAAGTATGCTAAGGTCCTGGGCTGGAGAAAGAATGAGTGGTCTAGCCGTCTCCATCGCAGTACAGAGGTACCTTTCAGAACCATGCATCTTACACCTGCAGTACAGACATGAACAATACTGCTGTTGTGTTTTCAGAGTGCCTCCAGTTTAGGTTTTTTCTTTGTTTGTTTTGTTTGTTTTTTGTTATCATTTTGTTTTATATATAAATATATATATAAAGTAGGTATTGAGAACTGTCGTGTATATAACAGTAATGTAGCAATAAATGTGCCATTTTTAATGACAGAAATATACCTTTTTTCAATGTCCGGCTTTGAATCTTGTATACTTCAAAAAAGAATAAAATCAATTGAAACGTTGTAATAAAAGTTTTATCATAGCTTTATAGCATTTTATTGTCTCTGAATACTTGCTTCAAGTGAAAATATGTACAGTTAAAGATGACCCACTTCGTGAAAGCTGATGTTAGGTTGTCAGTATTAAAGCAACATGAAAACCCATCCGTGAAAGTCTATAGGTCTATGTGAAATGAGCCATAGTTTACCACACAAACATAGCCAGCCCACTCTTTTCGATTTATACATAGAACATGGATACAAATGTAATGGGCGGCAACAGTGTAACATTGATATTTTAATCCGACCATAAAACGGGTACCTTCGGGTCCTAAAACTATTTACCATCAGCCATATTAACAGAGCCTTGAGCCTTCGACAAAAAGACAAAATACAAAACATATTGAGCAAACTCATTGGTGCCGAGAGCTTGGCGAGTCAATTTAGTGGGCTATGAAGACGTTTTTAATCCGTAACTGAACCAATTTAGATAAAATTGTCCTCTGTTGCTACTGAACCATATTCCCTTTGGTCAGTCACAGCAAGTCATCTAGCGTAGGCTACAAGTCAAGCTAAAATACAACCTCGATCAGCGTGAACCCAAGAGCACATCTACTATGACTGTTAACTTGGCTCTGATTTCATTTGTCAAGGGTTCCCACGATGGTAGGTTGGGGCACAGTTGGTGGAGTGGCTTTAGTTAACTTCACTGATTGGAGATTGATTCTGGATTTCCCTACATAAATGGCAATTCAATAAGGAAGAATAGCTTTTCCACACATTAAGCATGAGTACGTGAGTGGATTCTTCAATATCCCCCCCTCTGACATCAGTGCCCTTATAAAAGGCTAGAAGTTGTACATAGCAGACAGAAGATGGCGCTGTCAAGCTAAAAAAGCACCGGATGCCAAAAAGAGCCTGGGTGACGTAATGTTGACTTTCGAACGCCTCTTGAGTGACAGTTTCTATGCCAACGTTAGCATTACGTCACCACGTAGGCCGGGCGCTTATTAGCTTTAAGTCTCAGAGTCGTTCGAAAGCCATCAGCTACTTTTTAGTCGCTTAATATTGTGCCTTAACGGACACTACGCACCCGGACACTTTTTAGCTATCAGTCAGAGAGTCTCAAGAGTTGTTCGAAAGCCATCAGGTACTTTTTACACGCTTAATATTGGCTGCCGGTCTTTTGTAAGTAAGCACACATCAACAGGTTTCGCGCGCTAGCATCTATATTGCTAATAGCAATTCCTCCTTTTGTGCGACAATATTAAGCGACTAAAACGTAGCTGATGGCTTTCGAACTACTCTTGAGACTCTCTGACTGATAGCCAAAAAGTGTCGGGGTACATAGTATCCGTTTAGGCACAATATTAAGCGAATAAAAAGTTTTAGCTACACCTGCCTGCTGGTAACCTGTAAGTTAGCAATGTCCGCTAGCATGTCAAAGCTAGCAAGCCCCCGTTGTTCTTTAGTAAAATGTTGTGCAAACAATGCCCTGTTTTGTTCAAATTTAATTGTGGGTGCCGTCAGATATGTCTTTAAATCACAACACATTAAGGACTTTCTTAATTTAAGCACAACAACAGATGAATAGCTTCAAGCTAACAAGATAGCTCGTTACACTAGCACGAGCTAGCTAATGAAATGTGCTTACTTTGATACTATAACCAACTAGCGAATCAACCACTTTCCTACCAAAGTCAAACATCAAGTACATGGTTGTTTTGGTTGGTTTATTGTGGGTCAAATACAAGCAAGCTGGTCTCAGGTAGCAAAGTACAATGCAAGATGCTCTGAAGTAAATCGCGTTAGGGTGACGTATTGGCGTTGGCATAGCAACTGTCACTCAAGAGTCGTTCGAAAGTCACATTACATCACCCGGGCTCTTTTAGGCATCCGGTGCCTTTTTAGCTTGACAGCGCCATATCTACAAAATAGGTTACTTGTGCGAAGAGAATACTTGTATAGAGTATGCAAGTGGACCGGAAATTAGCATTTTAACGCGTATTTGGCAGTAGGCGAGGTGCTGTCTGATAGTCCATCCTATTTTCTTTTCCTAACCACTTTTCCTTGACCTCGTGGAAAACTTCATGAGGTCAAGGAAAGACGGGAAGTAGAATTCGTAAGGACTCAGGAAAAGACATCCATGGTGCTATGAGAAACCAAGAGCCCTGCTCGGAGAGTCTTTTGCGTCAGAAGGTTCCACGGAATGATCTAAGTGGCATCCATGAGGAGAGCTGGTTGAATTATCTGTGAAAGGAAGGAATAACAGATTAGGAAATACAGATTAGGAGAGGAGCTTCAATGCTTTCTTTCGTATCTTCATTAGCATAGGGAACACTGGAGCATCCTTTATGGAGCTTCTGCCCCCCAATTCCTTTGCAACAGCAGCAAACAACCCTATCCACATGACCCACGTCAATCAGATCTGTCTAAGAAAATTAAAAGGTAACACAGTTGCTGACCTCTGTGAAGCTGGTCCCCCATGTGATGTGGAAATGTATAAAAGTGTTGCTATTCGTTTGCTGATTCGTTATTGTTTTTAAGTAACTAAAAGAAGTGTCAGTAACTTAACATTTTCTGTCCAGTGACTAAAAAAATATTTAAAAGCCTATCAGTACAAATCTTTTATTTTTTTATTTTTAAGGACAGGCAATACTTGCTGCACAAGTCAATTAGTTTGAATGTAGTGTATTCATTTAACATTTAAACCACACTTTTTTTTTAATAGTGCAGGTGGGAAAGTGGTGGAATGTTATCTTTATTTTTAAAATGGTGGGAAAGTGGTGGAATGTTATCTTTATTTAAAAAATGGTAACGTTTGATTAGGTAGTCATCAAGCAATGATGGCAAATCTGTTCTAGGTCTCAAAATCCTCTTTCATAGTGATTCATTGCAAACTCACAAGGCTTCAACATCGATGGATAAACGAGTAAAGGACACCCCATGTCCAATAGCTGCTCAGCAGGAGATAGGAAGAAACTCAGGTTTGTTAAAGAAAACCTGACAACGAACAGGTTAGGTTTAATAGTAGGCCTAACTGAACCAGAGTTGGAGTTACCTCTCTTTCTGGAATAGGGTTAACAGGGTTAACAAAAAAGAGTTTTAACAAAACCTGCTAAGCCTTATAAAAAAAATCCTATTCCTATAGGCTACTCTCAGGATTTGATTTTTTTCAATTCGGGATATTGTAGCAATTTCACAGTCAGACATATTCTTGGCTTTCTTGCTTTAAAAAAAGAAAATACAGGCACAAGTATTCAGTAAATGGTACAGAATGGCAACTGGAGAGGACTTATATAAGCAGACATGTCAGACTGACTTGGGGTGGACAGAAACGCTAAATCACAAGGAAAATCACACTAGGGCATTTACAAATTACACTGACTCCACATCGCTAACTGAAAATACACATAGACATAAACATAAGAGGGGAAACGCCAAACACTCAAAATTAGATCACTTAACCTGAATTTGCAGATGTAAACATTCTACACTACAAAGACTGGGAGTACGTCACATAAGAAGCACAACATAGAAGTACGGGCGATCACTCCCACTATATGCCACGGCGTTCCCCATCGACCATTGCCTGCAGCACAAGGTCTGTAAGGTCTGCCAGGAGTTTATGCTGCCGCTGTGGCCTTGTAGACTCCTGTATTGCCGTCTGATAAGCCCATAGGACCTGGGGCAGATGTTGGTCCCAGTCTTGGTACTGGCGGCTGATCTGGATCACTATTGAGGTGATCGACTAGTCTGTCACTCAGGGGACGCCACGGGGTAGTCAGAGACTTTTTGATGCCCAGCTGCCATCAAACCTCGCTAAACCCGCCAGTCCGGGAGTTCTACCCCAGGTCGCTCTGCAGCTCTTCAGGCGCACTGAAATGGCAAAACATTACATTGATCAGGCATTCAGCAGTGTTGTGCTCTCCCACTCGGAATTCACCACCACGTCTGGTCTCATAGCAGTCACGACATTACACTTGAACTTGAAGTTGCCTTCCAACATCAGCCAGAAATTTCCAATTCCGTTCTTTGCCCCATTTGCCAGTACTTTTTGTACATGCCTGGTGTCCACTTTGATGCACCTCTCGCTCAAAATAAATTATACACTTCAACAGCTTCAACAAATGTATCTTCAAGCAAATGGAAATAATTTTAAAACCTGATTATGTCTCCATGTGTAGTGACCCTGAGTCAAAGTTGCCATCCATTGCCCTTGCTTTGTCTGTGAAGTCGTAGCTGTTCGTCTAGATGTAATATTAGCACGGAAAAAACATTCCTAACTGATAATATTTAAACTATTTGGAAATAATTCCTTACCTGTAGAAGGTGCATTTCAAAAAATAAAGTGTGAGTGAAACAACGCCAGTAGAAAACCAAGGAAAACCAAAGAAGGAAATATTTTCCCAGTTTTTATCTCTCATTGCCTAACTATACTGTCATTGCTCTCATGCATCGTCCTCATAAGGCCAGGGCCTTGATGTCCACAGGCCACTGACGGCCCATGATGCAACAAACAGAACCTTGTCTCTGATGGGTCCGACACTACAGTGCTGCATTTCTTCTCAGTTTATCACAGGATCAAAGGATCGAGGCCTTTTCTTCCCCTCAACACCTTTCGACTTTCCCCTTCAAAATGTCAACTCTCAAAGCCATCCTTCAGTCTCTGCAAGCAGGTTCACTACAATAGGTCTAAAAGATGCAAATTTCCACATTCCTCTTGCCTCTCGTACTTTTACTAAATGCATGAGAGCTGAATTGGCACCCCTTCAGGAATCCAAATCCTGAGTTATTTGGATTGGCTGATTGGCATCAGAAAACGAATCATTTGTCCACACAGGAATTATCTCAAATCATCTTTCAGGGCTGGGGCTGGCAATAAAAGGAGAAAAGAGCTGCCTAGTTCCAAGCAGGTCTACCCATTTCCTGGGTCTAGTAATAGATTTCACCTTGATGAAGAGAGTGTGACATCCCTTCTACACACAATTTCATTTTTCAAGCAAGCGAAAACGAGTGTCAGTGGCCTCTCAACTGCAGCAGCTCATGTCATCCCTCTGGGACTACTACACATGAGGCAAATTCAACATTGGTAGATCCAACACATAACTCTGTGCCAAACGAGACAAGAACAGGTAGATAACTGTCTCCGGGGGTGTTGTAAAGCAGTCCAGTGGTGGCACACGAAATTACAGGGCACAGCAGTAGTGTCATAGGGCATGATCCATCGCCTGATGACTGACAACAGATACCTCCTTAACTGGCTGGGGAGAAGTCCTCAACCGGCAAGGAGTTCATGGAGTGTGGACCTCACCATGGACAACAGCGCATATAAACACATAAGTTAGCTCTTCAACATTTCCTTCCAGTCCTGAAAGGACAGGGTGTTCTTTTATAAGGACCAACAACACAAGTGGTTGCACAGATAAACCGACAAAGACCGCTGAGGTCATTAGCCTTTCACCAGATTGCCATAGTGCTGCTGATCTAGGCACACAGCCACTTCTCATCCCTCAGGACGATGTACCTGTCTGGGATCGCCTTTGTGCACATACCATTAGGTCTCCTCTATGTGTTTCCACCAATACCGCTACTCCATCTGGTTTTGAACAAGGTTCACCAAGAGAAGGCAAGTGTGTTCTTAATAGCACCCAGGTGGCCTCACAGTCACTGGTTTGCAGACCTGATAAAGAGTTGTTGACAGATCAACCACTGGAACTCCCACAATGGCCCCAACTTTTGCCCCAAGCAGACAGCAAACCTGGGCACCACAGCCCTGGCCTGCTGAAGTTGTGGGTGTGGCCCCAGAGTGCAACTGCCTTGTAGCATCAGGGGGGTTTTCAGCTTCTGGACTCCTTAGGTGTGTTGGAATGGTTACCGAAGACAGCATTTCTTTTTGCTATGGTTTCGACCAAGACAGTTTGGTAGTTGCATTTATTTAGTACAAACCCATCTTTGAAAGTCAGGGCAGTGTGCAAGCTGCTTTACTCAACAATCGCACATGATTGGATCTAAAGCAGGTTATTGCCTACACCCGTTTTTTTCTTGCCTAAAGTTGTGCCGTGGACACATACTGTTCAGCTGTTACCATATCGGCCTTTTATCCAGCAACACGTTCTTTTCTTGAAGCTCAGAGGTTTCACACCCTATGGCCAATTTGGGATCTGAGAGCCTACATCTCCCAACACACAGCCTTCGACAAGCTGAGCAGCTCCTTGTCTATCATTGTGAAAGAGCTAGGGCCAGCCTCTCGCTAAACAAAGATTGGCTCACTGGATTGTAAAGACCGCTTCCAGGGCCTATGAAAAAGCCTGTAACAGGAGTTGAAGCTAACTCTACCCAGCACGTGGGCCATGTTTTGAGGAGTCAGCCTCAACAACATATATGAGGCTGTCAGTTGGGCTGTGCCCACTACTTTCATTAGGTATTACAGGCTCAATGTCCTGTCCGACCTGTTCTGTATTAGAAACCGCACGATGAGTTAATCCAGACACTTGACCATGCCTTGTATGTTTATAGTTTGAATTGGGAAATAGGTTGTTGCTGTTGCGCCTTTACTGCATCATTTGTGATTCTACAGGTCACTGATTCAGTTGAATGGGAGAATTGGCTCATGTGAAGCAAGGTAAGTACAACCTCAAGGTCACCTTCACAAAATCTCAATTATTGGGTGAAACAAAAGCAGAAGGTTACGTCACAGGTAGTTAGGGGCAGGTCTGACTTGACCCTGATATTACATTGACATAATCATCTATGTCACATCATGTGATCAGTGTGGGAATCCGTAAGGTCTTGGTGACCTGTTACTCAGCTCACAGAACCAAGGTTAAATCTGTCAGTGGAGGATGGGTAGTAACCAGAGAAGGGTGATAGGTCAGAAAGTAAAGAAGTAATTCTGGTCTCTGATTGTTTAAGACCTGTCACCTGACCGTATTTAACCAATCAGAGACCAGAATAACTTCCGATTACCTCTGATCGTCGGCTTACAAGTCAATTGAGTATTAAGCCAAATAACTTTATAGAATAAAAAAAGATTGTTTAAAAGTCAGGCAATCGACCCTGTTACTCAACAAACACATAAAGGTCCTGATTCAGTACTAAGCCAAGCAAACTTATAGTGTTTTCAATTCTGGTCAGGTCACAGGTCTTAACCAATCAGAGACCAGAATTACTTCTTCACTTCCTGCCTTACCACCCATTCTCTGGTTACCACCCATCTATTACCGACAACATTCTCAACCCACAGCTTCTGCTCACCATGCGAAATTGGTGACGCATTAGCTAAGTGACAAAGCTCTGAATTTTTTTTGCTGTTAGCATAGGGATAGTACCAGACAGATTAAGTGGGTCTATAGTCTATACGGAGATGACATTCACATGTATTTTATTAACAGAATTGATTCCTAAAACAGTCCTAAAACAGTTATTACCATGAGTGCTATTTTGTCGATTTTCCAAAACCCCTTTCACTCTTCATAGGGTTTTTAAAAAACTAAAAGGAAATTCATAAAATGCTCATCTGCAGCATACAAAATGACAAAATGTTTTGCAGAGTCTATAAGTTTATTCACATAGTTGTATATCTTTGGTGAAACCCAAAGAGTTTTAATATCTGGCACTAATAGGCAATTAATCATCTGTTTGCAGGAGCAGGACCAAAGCTTGACTGAAGACTTTATTCTGATTGGGATGGAAGAGATGGATGTATTGTTAAGCCAGTGGTGTGCCTACAGAGATTGCAGTTTGTTGTCTGCAATTCCTTAATTGTCAATAAATAAAATAAATTATGTGTTTTAAAGTATGGGCATACACATAAATACATCACATGGGTGATGCTGACCCACTTTGTATCATCGTTCTTGTAAAATGTATAGAATATTCAGTATTGAATTATTTCATAGTTTGTATTAACTATGACTGATTCATCATTTTACTTGGAACCCCATGCCTATGTATCCAGCTTGAAGATTTCCGATTTGGACTATGGATGATGGCCGGTTTTGGAGCCTAGATAAAGCCCAGTCGTTGTAGTAGGTTATATATATTTTACTTCTTTGACATGTTTGTTGTTGCCCAGAACTTTAGTCAGTTATGTTGGGGAAATATCGCCACCGCTTTTTCAGTCATATCGTGCCCACCAGTTAGAATCTAAAATCTCAGTACAATGAGCTTCTCAGAGGGCTTAACCAGCAGTAGCCTATATGGGTGAAGTAAACATCAGAGATGCTTTGCTACAAGCAGAAAACTGCAGGAGCTACGATACGGTGTTACAAGTTCCTCCTTACGGCGTAATCCTTGGTGGAGGAGTGGTCAGAGCATTCGCATTGTTGGAAACCCTTCTGCATCCTCAGCAGGTATCTCAGGGTCACCAGCGTTTCGCCCCTAAGCCTGTACGCCTCGCCTGAGTGGGGCAGTGAAGATTAACCTTCACCAGCAGAAGGGTTCCATTTGAGATCTCTGGTCAGCCACATCCATCTTGAGCTGGTTTCAGCTGCTATGGAAATCTCCCTAGTGGCTTTCTTCAGCTGCTTGGGTTCCAAGCCAACCCTCTGTAAGAAATAGTGCACTGATGTTGCTGGGAAACCACGGCAGCCAACCTCGATTGGAAACAAGGTTGCGTGCCATCCTTTAAGGAGAGCCTCGTCGATCAGGTCTTGATACTTTGCTTTCTTCAGTTGATGAGAGATGGCTAGCCTGACCTCCCAGGGCACTGTGAGTTCGGCTGGACAGAAGAATCATGTCTGGTCGAAGTGAGGTTACCGCCACCTCCTCCGGAAAGATAAGTCTTCTCTTCAAATCCACTTGGATCTCCCAGTCTGAAGCTCGATGCAAAATGGAGGGTAGGTTCTTGGCAGTTGTTCTAGCCCTGGGAATCATATTCCCTTCTCTTTGGAAATTAACAGCCTGGGATGGTGTTAGCTGATGTTTGTTTGCTTTGAGCCTATGTTGTTCCACCCAGTTGGTGAATTCCATAAGAACCTTGTCGTGCCTTCACCTGTATCGGCCTTCTCCAAGTGATATGGGACACCCAGTCAAGATGTGATTCAGTGTGGAAAGGGTTGCGCCACACTGCTTGCAGGATGCATCTTCTTCCTTTCCCAAGATCTTTAGGTTGGTTGGAGTAGGTAAGAGGTCGGCTAGCATGCAGGAGGAAGCTCAGCTTGCCCTGGTCAGTTCCCCAGAGCTCCTTCCAGGACCGTGGCCGCTCGAGCGCGTGGTCCCATTGCATCCACTGTCCCTGGCAGCCCTACCGCTTTCACACGGCGGTCTTCTTCCACAGTCTCTCGGACTAGCTGCACTACTAGCTCTCTTCTACCTTTGGTGCTGGCCTTACTCCATCTCTTGGCGTTGTAATTTCCAAGTCCCCGTCTATATAGTTTGAATTCGAAATGATATACGAAAATGAAAGTATGGGCCCTTATTTAAACAGGTTTCGCTCCTACACATTTGCTAATTTCATTGACACAAAGCAGGGCGCAATCAAACAGAAATGGGTTGAGTATAGTGGATGTGGCACCTTTCATAGTCTACAAAATAGCTTACATTATTCTTCATGAAATAATACTTGAATAACTTTCAGTGGACTATAAGACTATAGGATGGTTAATTACCATTAAGCTTTGCTGTGTTTTGGTCGATCACAAGTTATAGCTATGCTGAATATATGCACCAGTTGTCTAGGTGCATAGATGTCTGTATGTGGCTAACATGGTGAAATAGTAGTGTTGCAGTGCGCAGGAGGTTACTGTTTGGCAGAGTAGGCTATGCATAGGTGGGTTTCAATTAGGGATGCACCGAGCCGCTTTTTTCACCTCCGATACCGATACCGATATCTGAGGTTTAGTATCGGCCGATACCGATCCGATACCGATATAAAAAAAACAGCGCGAAACTATGGTAACTGTGTGTATGTGTGTGACCACACGTGCGAGGGAGAAATGAGGAGTGCATGACATGAGATCTTGTAGCATTTTTTGCTCATTTGCTACTTAACATCATGTCTAGTCATCACTATCAATTCATAACATAGGCTAAAAATAATCACAAATAATGTACGTTCTAACTAGCGCTAGTGTTCATATTAGTTAACAATCATATATCCACTAGCGTCAACTTTAACGTTACATTGTAGAGGCTCAGCATGGTGACCTGTTAATGTATTTGCTGGTTCTAGGCTGTTAAAAGACCCACGATTACCAAAGCAGTATTCTTTATCTCCCTTTAATGTGCATTCATCAATTTCCATTACATGACAATGCATGTGTGTCTGCAATGAGAATGGGGACTAATTAGCACTGCACTGAATTACTTTAACATGAGTTATTGCTACACGATAACAATTACACAACTAATATTACTCGATACATATAATTGTGGACATTACACAAGGCAACATACAGTATATCTCATTCATAGCTCATCCAGTCGAAATCTTAACAGGATGAACCCATATTACAGCCAATCAACATTAGGACATAACTAAATCTCCGCTTAGCATGCTAATCGCTACTAATAGCAACGTGCACTCATAATACACTACCTTTAAACATAAACAAATAAGTCACCGATACCCGATCTAGAAATGTCTTCAATATCGGTACCGATACCGATACAAATATCGGATCGGTGCATCCCTAGTTTCAATGTGTACCCTGAACTTGCACCCTCGGACACCGCAGTCATTTTTGGGATTCTCTGTTAACATCAGCACGACTCCACGAGAAATAAGTTGTTTTCACTGCATAATTCACTATCTGCTGGGTCCTTATTGACAGAAATATTTAATATTTTAGTTTTAAAGCACTTCAAAATTCAAGTAATTTCATGTGTATTCGGGCTTCGCTTATTGTAATAGCAGAGGGAGAACGCAATAGGCCCGTGACAGGTAGGATGGCCTATGTAAAAAAAAAAAAAACATCTGTGTCCCCAGCACTTTTTAAACCAAACGTTTCACAGTGACAGTGCAGAACAGCAAGCAATATTTGAGAAAGGTTTGTACATTTTGCATTTCGAAAGTCTAATTTCAGATTATCGGCTATAACCAATCTCTTACTAATAGACTTGGCTCTAATCTATTATGGGTTCCCTGGTTTCGCGGATAATGTCTTTCATTTGTCTCGTTGAAGGGGGAGGGGAATGAAAGAGGAGCGGAGAGAGGGGATTTAACCAACACCAAAACGGGAGAAATCAAGATAGAATGCGAGATGGAGAAAAACGAGTAAGTGGTCAGCATTTTCAATTGGGTATTCACGAGCTATTATTATTTCCATTGCTTTCTTTGTGAATGCATTTGAGCTTCGCTTTTTCCAGCTAATCAATCTAATAGTGTCAATAACCTGTTTATATATGCAACTGTTCGCATGCACAAACTGCGGTGGCATAGTCACAGAAACATTGTTAAACCTAACGTCTGGTGTCTTGCGAACGCCTAGAACAAATGAGATGATGTTTTGGATTTGTTGTGGATCACTGATTTTAAGCTTCGTCAAAAATGTTTCAGACAGGAATGGTCACATGTAAACAGAGATTCATTTAGTTATTATGTTCGAATAAATTAAATAGGGTTAGGCTACGGATCCACGGCGAATTGAATATCCCGCTGGCAAGTAAATATCTTCACCGATGTCAAACTTTCCTTACCATGACGTTCCGTTTTGCTATCATAACAAGCGAAAGATGAACAGTTTTTCAACACTTGAGTTAAAGACTTTACAACCTCATGACTTTGACAGTTTAGCTAGCCTACATTAGAATAGGATATGTTTTAAATAGAAATGCATCAACGTCACTATCACTTTATGTTCGGTCGCGGCCATTGTGAGAAGCAGCCAATGCAGAATCCAATGCATGGCACAAACGTCTGTATCAGTATGGAAAGGTTGGGCCGGAACACCACTAAACTTACTTTAGCGTACAGTAGACCAGCCTATATTTCCTATGCGGACGTATCTTTCATTGCCCTCGCGAGACAAGCGAGGGGTGATGAGGCTATGAGTTACGGCGGAGCGATATCAGTGACAAAGAGATGCAGTTATTGTTGGAGACTGTTGCAGCAATGGAAAATGGCCGTGTAGTAGTTGACAGAAGCATTTAATGCGAATGATTTGCATTCCGTACCACAAACGTTAAGACACCTAGCCCTGCTTGTTTACCATCACCATCGGAATTAAGCCGGGAGAAACATGGAAAGGAAAAGGTGGGAGTGCTCGGCTCTCCCAAAGGGCTGGAAAAGGGAAGAAGTGACCAGAAAGTCGGGTTTGTCTTCGGGAAAAAGCGATGTCTATTACTTTAGGTACTGAGAGAGGAGGACATGGTGCATCATGCCGAAGTACGGGTGCTCCTGCGAAGGGTTGGGGGTATGGTTGTGGTTTAGGATGCATTTGCAAGGGTGACTCAGAGAAAGTTGGGGCGGGGATGAAGCCTTAATGCGGCATCAAAACAACGAGGCCAGCCGCCCACCATGTTAATTGCAAGACAAAGCTAGCCTACAAGACTTTCAAAGTCAATTACAAAGCCGATGTGTTGCCTAAACGATCTAATGACCTGACGACCGTTGAATTACTTGTAACAGAGATTGGAATAGTGTCTGAAATGTCATCAACTTTGCAGATATATCATTAGATTACCATGCTCAGAAAAGATGGTTGTTCTTTTTTTAGCAGAGGTGAGGAAGAGGAGGAGGAACAGAGGCGAGAAAGGGGGGAGGCGGGTCGTTTGTATAGTTTGTGGTACCGTATAATTTTACTTCTTAAACATCATCCTGTAATATGGTGCACGTACGCGAAACTGTTGTTGCTTTCTCACCATCGCCGGTTTCAGTGGCTGGAATTTGCATGGATTACCGGCGGAAAGCACGAATCATGTTTTATGCATTAAATCTGTTTCTTGAAATCTTCATTGCATCACATTAACAGCAAATGCACTAACGGCAAGCTCATATACGTGCTTTTATCAGCTACTCTAATTGGGTGAAGGAATAAGGAGACCCGTCGTACGCTGCTCGCAGGTTCTTTGTGAATCAAGATATTCATTAAAGAGGGGGGTTAGCAAATCCGACTGCTCGCCATCGCAACCCAGGTTATGACGCACGTTGCTAGTTCCGTTTTGTGGACGGCGACAGCTGCATAATTCGAAACAATGTTGCCTTTGTGGGGGTTCGAATTTGACCACACTGGCACGCATTTTATGAATTGGCCCCATTCATACAAATCTGCTCCAATGGCTTGTTGATTACCCCTAAGAAAAGTGAATAGACATTTTGCGTCCTAAACGTGGGCCTGTAACTAAACATTATGGACATCTTGACCTAGAATTTGGAGTTACAGGCCTATTCGAAATTCAGCAAAACTAGAAAGGTCCTGCCAGTTCATTCATTTACCATAACATTACCATAAGTGGCTGTGCTCTCATTATGTGTTAAATGCGTGCTACTGCTCTGCTGACTAACTCTAGTTTTGTGCATGCAGCGTTTTGTATCTGTGAGTTGTTTTACTTGTGGTCTTGGTATCAGTCATGTGTATTGTGCCTGAAAGTGCTCCTGTTTATGTCTTACTGTATTGTCCTTTCACTTCTACAACACCTCACAACATGGTTTGTTAACCTTCACTCCCTCCCAGTCCAACTGGAAAGAAGTTTCGGAGCAAGCCGCAGCTGGCTCGTTACCTCGGAAACTCAATGGATCTCAGCTCCTTTGATTTCCGCACTGGTAAAATGCTCATGAGTAAACTCAACAAGAACCGACAGAGACTTCGATATGATAACAACACTCAAACAAAGGTGTGTGAACAGGTTCAAACTAAAGATCTATCAGGATTGAACATCACAAGGTTTTTTTTCTATTAGCAATTATACGTCAAAAAATGTGATAAATTATACAGGTAATCGATTGGATTTATGCGCTGACAGGACTGTGTTATGTTATAGGGCAAGCCTGATCTCAACACATCACTGCCAGTCAGACAAACAGCCTCCATCTTCAAACAGCCTGTCACCAAGGTTACCAACCATCCCAGCAATAAGGTCAAGACAGATCCTCAGAAGGCTATTGACCAGCCTAGACAGGTAACCCCCATTGCATAGCATTAACTTGCTGTTGCTTCATAAATGTATTCTTGTGTGACTCTATAGAAGTAAGCAAGTTATAACCGGTTAACAGCTATGTTGTTGTATTACAAGTGTGTTTGGCAGTTGATAATATGCATGTCATTTAAGGTAAACGATTCAGTCTTTCAGGTATATCGTTTGCCAGCATAACCCATTTTAAGGCTCCATAGTCATTCATGATGCCCTTACATAAGGCTCGCAGTGAGTCACCAGGCCCTAATTTCATAGGGCAACGAGCTATGCGTTACACTACGACATAAAGATAGTGCAGAAATGTTGCAACATCAAAGCAAGGAGTTGAAATGTTATTATTTGTGTGAAGGCACTCAGGAGGGCAGAGAAGTGGGAAACCTTTGTGGGGCAGGTAAAAAGACATATTTATTTGTGGGTGTGCCGTTAAACTTTTGAGCCAATCATATCGATAAGAATGGTGACATGTGCTGTGATGAAAAACCGCTAGTCAGTTGTTTTGTTCAAGTCCAAAAGACATCAGTGCATGTTATAAAAAATATTTCAATGATTTAAATGTCACGTTGAACTGTTAAAAACCCAGCACTGTTCAACTTGCCAAAGTATAATCATTGCTGTGGTCTTCACATTATTTAACACAAAGGCCCATGGGCCTAATAAACAGGCAAGAAAGCAAGCTGCATAAGCTAGTAGGGAAGTTATTTATGGTTAATAGGGATGGGTAGACACACTTCTTTAAGGGAAAAGGTCCCATTACCACTTATGTGGTGGAAAAAATATCATGCGGTATGCCAAAGGACAAAGACACGAGGATTGTGTCTGAAAAAAGGACATTTCTCGTCTCATCTCTCTGTATTAATTGGGTTGCATTCTAAACCTGCAGTAACATTTTATCCAAAATCTATAGGCATATAAAATGTATTTTACATTTTTAGACAGAGAAATTGAGCCCCTTCTGACTTTTGGCCCATCTTCATTGCTACTGAGAGGCTATTTTAGAATTGTAAATGGGAAAATGTCACCTTGGACAATATTATGATGTAAAATCCCCATAAATATTGCTTTTCTGTCTCAGTTTTTGTTGCGCATTAAGGCCAGATGAACTAAGGCGTGATGAATGATTGCATTCATAGCCACTTGGCTGCATATTTTGTTTTAAATTTAAATGATTGGTCAATTTAGTAACTGATCCTTTTTGTGCTGTCAAACATGTAAACTCTGTAGATATTATATTACATACGCCTGCCAGATGTTGACAGCCAGGATGCAGGTTCGGTTTTGAAGAAGGAAGTGGCAGAATGTCTTCCTCAAAACAACTTCCATGCAATGCCTACCTTTTTGATCATTATCACCAAAAAGAGGCGTTGGTCCACCCGCAGAGGAGCTTAGGGCTGTGCCTATGTTATGAAATTACTAAATGAATGTGCCGAAGGACAACAATGTCACAAAGATTGTCAAATTAGGGCCCACTGAGTCTATTTGATCTGTTCTGCCCTCACCAATGATTACTGTGTTTAACCCATACACTTTTCCAACAGCTTTTCTGGGAGAAGAAGCTTAGTGGGCTCAATGCATTTGACATAGCGGAGGAGCTTGTGAAGACAATGGAGCTGCCCAAAGGCTTGCAAGGTACTGGAGAAAAATTGGGCAATGGCTATTGTCTATTTAAACACAGAGACCAAGGTTCTTGTACAACAATGATGTAATTCTTGTACGTTTGAGGAATTGTGTCATACCAAGAAGACTTGGGATGGGATGACAAAAAGCGTCTGCTTAATGAGCATATGTAATGTAAATGCAGGAGTGGGACCTGGATGCACAGATAAGACACTCCTGTCGGCCATAGCCAGTGCCCTGCACACCAGCACAGCCCCCATCACTGGCCAGCTGTCTGCTGCCGTGGAGAAGAACCCTGGAGTTTGGCTCAACACGTCGCAGCCCCTCTGCAAAGCCTTCATAGTCACAGATGAGGACATCAGGTATGGCCATGCATCACTTCATGCCAGTGCTTGAGCATGGTGTCTGTCATGACTTGCATATGGAGGTGTATTGAACAATTGTCCCGTGCATTTGACTTTAACATAGCTGAGTTGGACAAATTTTGGATGTTGTATTAGGAACTAGAAAATACTGTGCTGGGGTTTAACATCATCCAGGAAAAGGAAGGAAGAATGCATGCAAGCACCCACTGTACTTGTTTATTACAGTTTGAAGGAATTGACCGGTGCCTGTTTCCATAGAAATGCTCCTTTTCAGATCAAGTGAACTGTTAATGATTTGAACAGACTGAAATGCATCTGTCATTTAGTTTGATTGGCAAATGTACTATTTGAATTTGCAGGAAGCAGGAGGAGCTGGTGTACAGCGTAAGGAAGAGGCTGGAGGAGGCGCTGATGGCCGACATGTTGGCCCATGTGGAGGAGGCTGGCAGTGAAGGAGACGCTCTGAAGGAGGACGGAAACGGAGACGACGTCACAGACGCTGTATAGCAGAGGTACAGCAGGAAACACTCTGGGTTTATGGGCCAGTAAAACACATGAATATGTCTCACTGGAATTCTCTGGAAGATGACATCTTCATGGTCCCTCCACAAAACAAATATAAAGCTTTGTTGGAGAATGACCATGGCGATTGAGACAGAAAGTGTTTAAAGTGTTCAATGAAGATTTGTCAATGATAGTCATTGTACAATGACACTTGGGAAAGAAACAGGATTTCCCTGGACTGTTATGTGTTTATACGGTTATTGGTATATACAGTGGCATTCAAAAGTTTGGGCACAACTTGTCAACATTTCTGTTACATTAATTAAGCTAAGCGTGTTAAAGATGAATTGATCTCCAACAGGCTTAAAGCTCAAGATGAAGCATTCTTTTGATGAAACATTTTAATTCCCATGATGATTGTAAACAAGTCATAGCCATAACGAGCCAACTCAGGTCTGAGACGTTGGTAAAAGTTATCTGAGAGCTCAAATCTCTTGGGGTGCCAAAAAGTTAAAATAATAATTTACTAATCTTCCATAAAATGTATAAAAAAAAAAAAAAAAAGTTTCATCTTGAACTTTATGCCTGTTGGAGACCAGTTGATCTTCTACTCACTTAACTATTCGCAGTGACATACATTTTGACCAGGAGTGCCCAAACCTTTGCATGCCACTGTACGTGCAGTTATTGCATGACTGTTTTTGTCTTTGTTTTTTAAGTGATATGTCTTTGAGTGGCCATTAATTCACATTCATTGTCTTTACAGGGTATATGAACAGTTTGGTCGTGGGTTCCAGTACTCATTCGTAGGACCATAACCAGATTCCCACCACCTCCAACAGTCCCAACCATCACCTCTCACCTGCTACCACTGAAAAGTACAGAAAGCCTCCCATCACATGTGTACACGGAGTCCCCTAACTCCATGGATGGCAGCTGGTTCAGCTCTGAATCTTCGATTAGTGTATTTGTAATCTTTGCCCTGAACAAAACAAACTGTTTCAACAATGGCTTGTTAGAGGAAAACTACACTATACGGTCAGCTAAATACAATATTCCTATTCAAGACTCACGAAGATTGAATCCTGTCAGTAGGCATTCATTTTGTGACAATCATGTCAATGCCGTATCACTTTGTAAAAATTGACCTGAGCGATATTGCAGCATTGTTTGCTCAACGAATGATGCACAAGTGTTACTGTGGTAAGAAGATGTGTTGTTGGGTCTCGGAAATGGTATTATGGGATGGACCGATTTGTTTTCTGATGCTGTTTCTCAGAGCACTAAAAGTGACTTGAGAGGGAACAAGGTTATGTGACACCTGCACTCTAAATTTCATAGATTGTTTGAATTGTGACTTTTGAAGTGTTTTTGCTTTTGTTGTCGTTGTTTATTTGTCTGTTGTTTTTAGAGAGCATTAAGATTTTGTAATGTGAACAGTGTCCTTCATCTTTCTCCTGATGATGATGATGGTGATGACCAAAGAGGGGCCATGAAATTTCACTCATCCTACACTGCCCCTTAGGTCATGTGAACTTTGACCTCTCTCAGTTTGACAATAGCTTGGTCAGAAGATTGAGCTGGTTATCCTGGGATATGTTACACAGTTTTTTCTCTCTTTTGAACAGCTCTTGTCTGTGAAGTACTGTTAAGATTTCCATTGCCCCTCAACAAGTACACCCATATTAATGACAGAATTAAATGGGTTTGTTTTTCTACCCTTTCTTGAGAAATATGAGTAAACTTGACATTTAGTGCCATCTTTGTTCTCTTCTAGAAAATGATTTGAAATGTCAATGGTGCTGCCTCCTTTCCACCCTCCCACAGATGAGTGATGAATCCTCTTGCGAGTGAGGACGTTCATAGCATCAGGGGTTGCCTGCAGCCTCACTCTTCTAGAACACCCTTTGGTTTCTTACAATATGAAAGGGTTACTGTTTTTACTTTAACAGACTGACTGTTGAATTAAATACATGGTTTACAGATTAAAATTCAGCTCTATGTGAAATTGTGGATTGTTGAGTTATTTCTGTGTGATGATGGTGATGTGTTTTTCACGTCCATATGTTTGCTCTTCATTAACACTCACAGTCACTGACAAATGATCAATGAGAGTTTAGTCATTTGATTGCTGTTTTGGCCGCCTAGACTTAAGTGTTTCGATGACGATGGCATATCTAAAACCTGTAAATAGCATGTCCTTTGGCTGCTCATTACCTGGCGTTTGGAGATGTTAGAAGAGGCAAACACACTGATAATATATATCATTACTTACTTCATTATACTATTCTCTTTTGTGGGTTCTGAGGTGACAGTAGAAACTTCTTTCAAGTATTTAATGTTTGGTGATGGTGATCTAAGGAACAACTATTTAGGTGTTTTTACTGGTAAAGAAGTCACGTTAGGAGAGGGTGTATATTTCATGTCATTTAATTTAATTTAGTATTTCATTCAGAATACACACAATCTGTCATTTTGCCAAAAAAAATTATACAGAGTATAAATGTAGCAAAATTCAAATAAATATATTGATGTTTTTGCTTTATTGAACCATCATGCTAATTCAAGTTCCTTGAACAGCTTCACTGTTTTTGAGAGTGTAGCACTATGAACAACTACTATGAGGCCATCTAGTGGCATAGAGTCCACCAGCTGAAGGAAGTCAGTCCCATGTCTTCTGGAGATTAACAGTTAACTAGCCATGCAGAGGTAAGTGTTTCATCCTTCATGGAGCAAAGTGCATAGACACAGTCATTCTCACTGAGCAGGCAACAGGGAAAGTGGACAACACCATCCTCTGAGAGGATCCTCCTGTTCATGTTTGGATTTAGTGATCCTCAAAGGCCTCAATCATCTTGAATCTGCCCAATCAACCTTGCTGGCATGGCAACGACTGAGTTATACACCAAGGTAAAGTGCTTCTTGATGCAAATATCTTCTGCTAACTTGATAAATACGGACAATGAAAACAATTTGTCTATCAGTGTCAGCTTTTGTTCGGGTGTTGTAATATGATTTAGTCTTTTACCAACACCTGCACTGATAAAACTAATTTAATACAATAAGTGGACAAACGTTAGTAATGTTACGGTTCCTGCATAGGGAAGGAATGGGATGGAGGGACAACCAGTGTTAATTTTTAACATGGCAGCTCAGGTTTTCTGCTGATGCTAGAACATAGCTGTGGTTGGGTTGGGCCAGAGAGGGCACGGGAGCAGTGTGCACAGAAACAGCTGATGATACATATGTGGGGTTCTCAATGACATATCTCAAGTCAGCCATTTGGGAGTGATGCAGAAAAATGTATTCATGTTTCTGCAGTATTAGTGAGTGGATTTGCAGTGTGTAAAGACATAAGTTTAGAGAGCCACTTATGGTGACCTTACTGTCTAAGGGTAGACAGTGTTTGTCATACAGTCCCTTTTCTCTGAGCAGCTCTCATTTGAAACCTAATGAAAAAATGAGTTTTTATGTCGTTTTTGCTCATGAAAATTTTAATTTGCTCTCATTCATTGAGCAAGACATGATTCCCATTTCTTTGCAGTCCATTATATCTTGTTGTGTGTCTTTGTGTGTGTGCCTCTGTGCCACCAGGGTGCCTGTGTGTGGGTGCCAGACCCTGACAGTGTGTGGGTGTCCGCTCGGCTCCTGCGGGACCTCAGCCCAGGGGACGACCATCTCCAGTTGCAGCTCAGCGATGGCAGGGTGAGACATGCTCTCTCATCACATGTCTAACACTGCCACTGATAACAGCAGACTGCTGACAGCTACTGTGTGCCCAGCATGTGTCATCCATTCAAAGTCTGACAAACGTCCACCCCCTCCACAGTTTCTTAAAATCTTATTCCCTTTCAGGTATTTGAGCCCATCATTGGTACATAATGTCTTTGTAGCATTAAATTCAGAATGGATATCTTAGGCAGGGCAGCATTAAGCCTTAGTGACAATATGGTCTGAATCACAAGTCTATCTGAAAATACACAATAATGGAGGGACATGTACACCCCACTGAATAAAAGAGACTACAGACAGACTCATTCACCAAATGAGCAAATGTCCCTCCTGAAGAGCTAGTTGTGCTTCCTCTTCCCTCCTGCACTCCAGGAGCTGTCCTACCCAGTCACAGCCACGACTGAGCTCCCGCTGCTCGGTAACCCAGACATCCTGGAGGGGGGGAATGACCTCACGGCCCTCAGTTTCCTGCATGAGCCTGCTGTCCTGCACAACCTCCGGGTCCGCTTCCTAGACTACAGCAGCATCTACACCTACTGTGGTATGCCATAATGCGCTCTGACGTAATGTTTGTAATTCAGTAGCGAAAGAAATAATGTCTTTATATTTATGACCTTGTAACATCTTGTTTTTACTGGGTGTAAAGTTCAGTGAGTCATGACTCCTAGGAAGGTTAATTTGGTGTTAGGTGCAGTGCTGAGTAAAAATTAACTTCACAACAAATCTCACACATTCTTCATATATGACTTCCACATTTAACATGTGTAAAAACAGAATATAACATTCAGGGTGGATAAGACGTGGTGATGTAACATAGTTTTAGACAAATTACACAAAAATGAATTGAAATGCCTTGTTATCTTACAGTATTGATCTGTGTGTTGCTGCTACTGTGTAATATTGATATACAGCACCTGATAGTACCTGGCCTGGCTTATTTTCAGGAATTGTATTGGTGGCCATAAACCCATATGAACAGTTACCCATATACGGGGAGGAGGTGATAGACGCCTATAGTGGGCAGGACATGGCAGACATGGAGCCCCATATATTCTCTGTGGCTGAGGAGGCCTACCGCACCATGACCAGGTATTGTGGCAATAGCAACCAAGAAACAGAAGGGTTACTCACCCTCCTGAGGAGCATAGCCCAGTCTGCTGTTTAAAGTATAAGTACCGTCTGAAACATCACATCTCAGCAATATATCTGGAGATTCTCAGCCATCTAGGGTATGAAATGCATTTGTAATGAATGGTTCCGTAAGTATTATAATCCTTTGGGTGTTGGTTTTGTCGTTAAATTAATTTGTCAGTGTGGGTAATCATCTATTATTTTAGGGAGGAAAAGAATCAGTCCATTATCATAAGTGGCGAGTCTGGCGCGGGGAAAACAGTCTCTGCCAAGTTCACCATGCGCTACTTTGCTGTGGTGGGGGGTGCCTCTCAGCAGACCAGCGTAGAGGAAAGAGTCCTGGCATCCAACCCCATTATGGAGGTACATTAATCCAAATACAGGGTTCTTCATACTGAAATAATAATGATTATCTTGATATTTTTGTGATTTAACTTTTCCCACTTACAATTTTTACTGTATGAAAGGTGATATTATATAGGTCAAATTCATGATATTATTAGTATGTAAGTATGAAGATGCTGCTCCGCCAAGGGCTCCAACATAGTGAATGAAAATGGTCTTGTTTCATGATTATGCTATTTCATAATGGGCAGGCTATCGGCAATGCCAAAACAACACGGAATGACAACAGCAGCCGGTTTGGGAAGTACATAGAGATTGGATTTGGACGCAAGGGTGACATCATCGGAGCAAACATGAGGACGTATTTATTGGAGAAATCTCGAGTTGTTTTCCAGGTACCCAGCATCAGACTGATGTGATTTCTGATATAAAATACATATTATTCAGTATATAGTGGCTTGAATGATTATCTTATGCATTCAGGCTCCTATGGAGAGAAACTACCACATCTTCTACCAGCTGTGTGCCTCCAAAGACCTGCCTGAGATGAAAGCACTCAAACTGGGTAAGACAACCAACAGCCACATTAAAGAAAGATACATGTCTTATTCCATATCGTGGCACCATCCAAATAACAATTTATGTTTCATGGAGAACAACAATAACTATATCTATCTACCTATTGCCCTGTCTCTCTGTGGGCCCAAGCGATCAGATCACTGTGAGTTATGAGTTTGATTTGCCATTGAGTGATACTTCTCTGTCCACAGAGGCAGCTGAGTACTTCAGATATACCAACCAAGGGGAAGAGACCCAGATCCCCGGCACAGATGATGTTGTTGAACTAGAGCGCACCCGTAATGCCTTCACCATACTGGGTAAACAATCCATATCCTACCGTGTGCGTCAGGAACTTCCGCTGCTGTGTACCCGATATGCACCATGTCATGCTTTAATGTGCTTTTTGGCCCAACAGGTGTGCAGTCTGACCAGCAAATGGAATTGTTCCGGATACTAGCAGCCGTCTTGCACCTCGGAAACATCAACATTCAGGCCAGTGGCAGAGGAGGAGACCGAAGCTACATTGATGTATGGCTTTCCCTCACAGACACTGAAAAATATAGACCTCTCAATGCCCCTTTCATCACAATAAACTTCCCAATAAACCGATAGTATGTTGGTTACTCTTAAAGCGCATTACGTTGTACTTCGTTTTATAGTAGCATTACGAATAACATCTCTACTGCTCTCTGATCTGCCGCACACCATTCTCTCAATTCAATTCAGTTCAATACAGTTAAATTCAATTCAATTCAATTCAATTCAATTCAATTCAATTCAATTCAATTCAATTCAATTCAATTCAATTCGGTTCGGTTCGGTTCAGTTCGGTTTCGGTTCAGCTCAGTTCAGTTCAGTTCAGTTCAGTTCTATTCATTTCATTTCATTTCATTTCAATTCAATTCAATTCAGTTCAGTTTAAATTATTTTATTTACATAGCACCAATATGAATTGAAATTGAAATACACAGCCCAAAGCCTGAACCCCCTAGAGCAGTGGTCCCCAACCACCGGGCCGCGGCCCGGTACCGGTCCGTGAGGTATTTGTTACCGGGCCGCACAGAAAGAATAAATAATTTATATAATTTCCGTTGTATTAATTATTGGAGTCTGAAAGGTGTTTTATTTTGAAAAACTACCGGATTTTCCCGGACGTAACATTCGCCTGTGCCTCTTGTCACGTCAAGACGTTTGTCTCGTTCACGTGATATGTCACTCAAAAAAAAAAGCCCGCATACTAGCGAAAATTAGTAATAAAACAAACATCTTTGGAAAGCTTCTTTGCAAAGGTGAAACGGTCAATTAAGGAGCCAGAAGAGGAGCCTAGAACCTCAAAAAAAGAAAGCTTCTTTTAAAAGACAATACCAGGACTCATAGGCTACTTTAAAATACGGGTTTATTGCAACAGGTGATTCTCAAGCACCAAGTCCGCTCTGTTTAATATGTGGCGACAAGCTAACAAACGAGCCAATGAAGCCTTCAAAACTGCTTCGGCACATGGAGACCAAGCACTGATTCAGAGTTATGGTGAGTTGTATTTTTCATGCACTTAACGTTCGTAATACCTAACGTTAATGTTAGCTGTTGTGTATATGAGCAGACCGGGCTTCATTGTATCAAACTCGCGCTTGCCTCACATCAATATGAATGGATGACGTGACTAATAAGTGGTGTAAAATGACACCTTGAAGCCGGTCCGTGAAAAAATTCCCTACATTAAACCGGTCCGTGGTGCAAAAAAGGTTGGGGACCCCTGCCCTAGAGCAAACACTTAAGGCGACGGTGGCAAGGAAAAACTCTCTTTTACCAAGAATAAACCTTGAGCAGAACCTAGCTCATATGTCTGAGTGTGTGTGTGTGTGTGTGTGTGTGTGTGCCACTCGCTGGCTCCCATGTGTGTCTCGGCAGACGGACGACCGCTCGCTGAGGCTGTTTGCCAAGCTGCTGGGAGTAGAGGGAGCGCAGATGGCCCACTGGCTGTGCCACCGGCGGCTGGCGGTGGGCGGCGAGATGCTGGTGAAGCCTATGCCGGGCCAGCAGGCTGTGGGGGCGCGGGACGCTCTGGCCAAGCACATCTACGGCCAGCTCTTCAGCTGGACCGTGCAGAGGCTCAACGCAGGCCTGCGCGCACAGAGGGAGCAGCCTAAGTCCTTCATTGGAGTCCTGGACATCTACGGGTGGGTACCATAGCATGATCTATGAGTGGGTAACATAGCATGATCTATGAGTGGGTAACATAGCATGATCTATGAGTGGGTTACAATATATTAGCTATCCCCTTTTTTTTCTCCCACAGATTTGAAACATTTGACAGGAACAGCTTTGAACAGTTCTGCATTAATTACGCCAATGAGAAACTGCAGCAGCAGTTTAACAGAGTAAGTGCATCTGCTAGCTGCCTGTGGCCTGTATGTAGTATGTGTGTGCACTCAGTGCATCTGCTGACCTTTCTCTCCTCCCCTCCTCGACCCTCCAGCATGTGTTCCACCTGGAGCAGGAGGAGTATGTGAGAGAGGAGCTGCCCTGGAACCGCATCGAGTTCAGCGACAACCAGCCCTGTATCGACCTGATCGAGGGCTCGCTAGGCCTGCTGGACCTGCTGGATGAAGAGTGCAGGGTGAGGAGGGAGCTTAAGGGGTAGTTTGAAGGATAGAGGTTGGGCTGCAGGTTTTACCTGAATGTTAAAAGGATGAGAGCCCTGATCTGTCAGACTATGCTTTAGCCCAGGTGTTGCAATGCAGTAAAATTCTAGGGAAAGGCAAATGCAGGTTAGGAGAATGATGAAGCTCTTTTCACTTTGCCTTTTCATATTTAATGAAAGCTGTGTCCTTTTTTCACTCACAGATTTATTTATTTTTTATTTGGTGTTCCTCACTAAAGTTGAGATGAAAGCACGTTCTTTTGTCAGAGAGAGTCCTTCCCAGATCCTTCTCCACAGCTCCAGCTTGTCACTTTCAAAGCTGTCACCTTCACTCACTTGACAGACATGTTTGTCTTGTTTGTTAGCGCAGTTGTGTTGCTAGTGAAAGAGCCAGGGGTTTAGTGTCTACTGCTGTGTTTCAGATGCCTAAGGGCTCAAATGAAAGCTGGGCGAGGAAGCTGTATGACCAGCACACCACCCGAAGTGCTCACTTCCGCAAGCCCCGCATGTCAAACACGGCCTTCATCATTCTGCACTTTGCTGACACGGTGAGCTCCCGTGTAAACACAAGGGCATGCAAGTCCACAAGCCAGAAAAAAATGAAAACACATTGGCCAATTATGGGGCCTAGTTTGAAGTGTTCTTTGGTCAAATAAAGAATGAGATATAGAGAGATTAAATTAGATATTTTTTAGTTTTCTGTCAACTTGCCATTGTTTCCGTGTGTTTACCAGGTTCAGTATGAATGTGATGGGTTTTTAGACAAGAACCGTGACACAGTATTTGAAGAGCCCATCAATATCATGAGAGCAAGTCAGGTATACTTCTTAACAAAACCTTCATCTGCACCTGTTATATATAAAAACACACAATACGGAAATAATGCCATTTCAGTATCTCCCAACCTTACATGTTTTTCGTCTCTTCCTCTCCGAATCTTCAGTCAGAGCTTGTTGCTGAGTTGTTCCAGCAGGACTCAGCAGGGGGCGCTGTGAAGCTGTCGGTGCCCAATGGGGGCCTGCGCTCTGGCAAGAGAACTCATAGGGAACACAAGCTGACAGTGGGATTTCAGGTGACTCCTGCGCTCGAGAGCAATAGATGACTTCATCCTCAGTGACTCATCCTCAGTGCTGTCGTCTATTTAGGTCAAAATAAACTTTGATGTTTAGCTCGCACTAAGTGAAGAATGCATTGTTTGCATTGCTCCAACAGTTTCGTCAGTCTCTCCAGCTTCTGATGGACACTCTGAACAGCACCACCCCTCACTATGTCCGCTGTATAAAACCCAATGACGTCAAACAGCCATTTGTGTGAGTTGAACCTGTCAGTCTATGCCTTCGGGACTATGACAGTTGTAATGGACATTTATGATTTATCTTCTAAAGCGGTGGTTATACATGAACACATTAAATGGGGAAAGGCCTGTGATTATAGCTATATAGCTCATAGCTTTCTCCTAGTAGCAAGAGTAAGAGAGCAGGAAGGGGAATGTATAAATATGGGCTTTATTACAACTAAGTCTTACCCGAATGATGAAATTAAACTGTCTCCCCCGATCAGCTTTGACCCCAAGAGGGCGGTCCAACAGCTGCGAGCGTGTGGAGTTCTGGAGACCATACGGATCAGTGCCGCAGGATACCCATCAAGGTGACAGAGTTGGAGAATTGATCTTAAGCACATACTTTGTAATTCATGATAAATACTCTAGATACGTAATTCTGATTTATCACTCCATTAATCAGTCATTAACAGCAGACGTGTTCAAAATTTACTGAAAGAGAGGCTCAAAGTAAAGGTCTAAATTGATACCTTTTGTGGGATACTTTACATACATAACTTAGCTCAAGGCAGCAGGTGATGCAGGTAGTACATGCAGTGAACTCTAAATGGGGTGAGTTAATTAGAGAACCTCTTCTCCGTGTCTACCAGATGGACCTATGAGGAGTTCTTCAGCCGGTACCGGGTGCTGCTGAGGGGTTCTCTGAGCCCTGGGGAGGTCCGAGGCAGCTGTCAGCGGGCCCTGTCACAGCTCATCCCAGACCCCGAGCAGTACTGCTGTGGCAGGACCAAGGTGTTCTTCCGGGCGGGTCAGGTGGCGGTGCTGGAGAAGCTGCGGGCCGTGAGGCTGCACGCAGCCGGGGTGATCATCCAGAGCTGGGTGCGGGGCTGGCTGGGACGCCAGCGCTTCCTACGCCTCCGCTGGGCCACTCTCACCCTGCAGAGATACGCCCGCGGAGGCCTGGCCAGGCGGTAAGAGAGGGCAGGGAGCGAGATAGTGAGGCAGGCTGCTGGTGACCCTCACTGCATGATTTTCACTATGCTTTGCTTATTAGGTATGCTTTAAAAGTATTTTAAGAAAGACTAAGTACAGCAATCTTCAAGTAAGATTCGAACGTCTGATGTTTTCTCATCCAGTAAAACTCAAGTCACGAGTAGCAATTACAGTAACCATAGTTTTCAGACACAAGACAAGACAAGACACAAGATTTGATCTCGTATTCAGCCCCATTAAACTCAATTAAGTTGCATTTGTTGTTAAGGGCAGGCATCTCCTAAATGACCACATGTAAATGTGTCTCATATTCTGATACTGGCACGATGATTGTTCACCTTTGCTGTCGTTGGTGTCCTGCAGGTTGGCTCAAACTCTCCGTTACACGCGAGCGGCGTTGGTCATTCAGAAGACGTACCGTATGGTGATGGTGCGACAGCTTTATCTGATGATACGAGAGGCCACCATCACCATCCAAGCTTACACCAGGGGCACGCTGGTGCGCAAGAACTACAGAAAGGTATGGTGTCCCCTCAGGGAAGATCTAGACCACAAAATGAGTTCTAAGTTTTTTCATCAACCAGATAGCTTCATAGAAATAGTGGCATGCAGTACCTCATATTCTGAATGAATTAATAATAACATATTTTATACTTCACTGCAGCATACTGAACACTATCACCATCATCGCAGCATACTGTACGCTATCATTATGATGCACATTAAATTGGAATTGCAGTGTTCTGTCATAAGCTTG
>NC_137921.1:51739945-51754945 GCF_963457725.1 Sprattus sprattus | reverse complement strand
ATTTGATCAAGATTAAGGGGTAAGATTAAGTGGTGTATGGCCCTCGTTTTTAAGCTGATCGGAGAGCTACCTTGCTCCTCCAAGGGCTATCCCAGAGCACACAGCGAAACCAGCTCGGGAATTTTTAAAAAAAAATGGCTGCTTGAAGCGAGGAATATTTTACATTAATAAAGCTATCTACACAACTTTTTATATGTTTATAATGACTCGGTTTGATCTGAAATGTGCTACACGAACTATGCATAGTATTGTAGGTCTTAACTGAAGCTTTCAAACGGTAGTTTAGCGCGTATGCCACCACTTCATTGGATTATATGGTAGCTTGCTAGGACTAGCCTGACTCCATGCATGTGTACAGATAACTTTATTATCCACGAATTACGTTTGATATCTGTGAATGACAGCACTTGCTTTGGAGACATTGATCCGTGCTTTACATGTACCGTCCACAAAACAATTACGACAGTCTAGTTTTGTGCTCTATACAGTCGTATATACAGTACTGTGCAAAAGTTTTAGGCAGGTGTGAAAAAATGCTGTAAACTAAGAATGCTTTCAAAAAAGTGTTAACAGTTTATTTTCATCAATTCTTCATAAATTAACAAAATGCAGTGAAGGAACAGAAGAAAATTCTAAATTAAATCAATATTTGGTGTGACCACCCTTTGCCTTCAAAATAGCATCAATTCTTCCAGATACACTTGCGCAGTTTTTGAAGGAACTCGGCTGGTAAATTGTTCCAAAAATCTTGGAGAACTAACCACAGATCTTCTGTGGATGTAGGCTTCCTAAAATTCTTCTGTCTCTTCATGTAAACCCAGACCGACTCGATGATGTAGAGATCAGGGCTCTGTGGGGGTCATACCATCACTTGCAGGACTTTCTGTTCTTCTTTAAGCTGAAGATAGTTGTTAATGACATTGGCTGTATGTTTGGGGTTATGTTCCTGCTGCAGAATACATTTGGTGCCAATCATACGCCTCCCTGATGGTATTTCATGATGGATTAGTATCTGCCTGTATTTCTCAGCATTGAGGACACCATTCATCCTGACCAAATTTCCAACTCCACTTGCAGAAATGCAGCCCCAAACTGGAAAGGAACCTCCACCATGCTTCACTGTTGCTTGCAGACTCTCATTATTGTACCTCTTTCCAGCCCTTCGGCGAACAAACTGCCTTCTTCTACAGCCAAATATTTCTAATTTTGACTCATCAGTCCAGAGCACCTTCTGCCATGTTTCTGCACCCCAGTTTCTATGTTTTCGTGCTTAGTTCAGTCACTTGGCCCTGTTTCCTTGTCGGGGTAGAGCTTTTTGGCTGCGACTCTTCCATGAAGACCACTTCTGGCCCGACTTCCCTGGACAGTAAATGTCTGTACCTGGGTACCACTGGTTTCTGCCAGTTCTGAGCTGATGCCACTGCTTGAAATCTTCCGATTTCGAAGGTCAATAAGCTTGATGTGTTTTTCATCAGCTGCATTAAGTTTCCTTGGCTGACCACTGCGTCTACGATCCTCAACGTCTTCTTCAAAAGAGCTTGAACTGCACATTTTGAAACCCCTGTCTGCTTTGAAATCTTTGTCTGGGAGAGACCCTGCTGATGCAGTATAACTACGTTGTGTCTTGTTGCTGTGCTCAGTCTTACCATGTAAATGGATACAAAATAAACATTTATTGTTTACATTTTTCAAAGCATTCTTAGTTCATAGCATTTTTTCACACCTGCCTAAAACTTTTGCACAGTACTGTATATTTGCAACCATAATTGAAACTTTTTTTAAATCGCTAGTTTCATAGCTCATACAGTCACGCATGTCTACAGATAACTTATCCGCGAACTCCGTTTGATATCTGTGAATGACAGCACTTGTTTGAAGACATCGACCTGTGCTTTACATGTACCATCCTGTATTATCCAGCGACGCCAAGTGACGTACCCGAAACCAAGTGGCGTCTCATTTCATAGGGGAAAGTTTTCAGCCCTTGGCCCTTACACTTAAGTGCTAGGGTTAAGACAAAGACAAAGCAAAAGGGGCAAGGGAAAGAATCGAGATTCGGCCTCTGTGTTCTGTGTGTACAGTAGTGTGCGTAAGTGTGAGTCTCGAGGAATCAGTGTAGTTGTGTATGTCTTTTACTTTCAGTGCCTTTTGAAGCAAGGACATGTTGTCATGTGTGTGTGTGTGTGTGTGTGTGGGTGTCGGAATGTGTGTGTGTGTGTGTGTGTGTTTGTTTAGGAGCTCTTGGAGCAGGTGGAGGTTAGAGAGCTGGAGTGCTGTCGTCTGAGAAAGGAGCTGACAGATCTGAGAGGTGTGGCGTCTCTGAGGAGGATTCTTGCTCTCACAGGTGTGTGTGCAGCGTCACACTCTGACTTCTGACTTCTCTCACACTGGCATTCCGTGAGGCCATTACTGTCTGACAGGTCACTGTCACAACCTCTCTCTTTCATCATTGTTCTCTCTCAGTGTCTGACTATCTGCCCTCCCCTCTCTCTCTCTACCTTACCCTCTTTCTCCCCCTCCCTCTCTCTCTCTGTCTGTCTGTTTGTCTGTCTGTCTCTCCCTTTCTCTCTCTCTCTCTCTCTGTCTGTCTGTGTGTCTGTCTCTCCCTTTCTCTCTCTCTGTCTGTGTCTCACCCCCCCCCCCCCCTTCTCTCTGTCTGTCTGTCTCTCCCTCTGCCTCTCTTTGCTGGGGTGAATAGGGGTGAAATAGTTCAGAGCTATTTTGGTTGCTGTTAGTATAACTGATTTGGCATGTTGTTGTAGGGTTTTTGAAAGTCAAAGTCTCTCTCTTTTCTGTCTCTCTGCTTGCCTCTCTTCCACGTTCTCTCTTCTTACTCTTTCTTTCGCTCCCACCCTCTGTGCACTCCTCTCAGGCCCGGCTGCGAGCTCTTCAGCTCTTCAGGCCCCTGTTACCCCTCAGAGGAAAGGGGGAAGCACTGCAGGCCTGCTGGAGTGCAGAAAGAAGGACGAGGCCAAGCTCATCAAGAACCTCATCACAGGTGCGGCCGGGCAGGGGAGCTGGGAGGGCGGGTTGGGGGGTATGGGGGAGTCAGTGGTGATGTGAGGGCACTTCTCATCAGAGAAGAGGGAAGTTTCCACTTCCAGAACCATGGGTCTCTTCTCTCCTTCTCTCCACTACAGCTGTTGTGTCTGATTTATTAGTTCTGCTGCCTGGTTTGAGTCAGTGTGCTCAATGGCAAATAAAGATAAAGAACATAAAATACTTCACAGCAAATGAAGAAAAGTGAACATAAATATGAATGTTAATGTCAACTGTAAATGAAAATATAAACTGTAGGTAAATGTCATCTCTGCTTGTCGTCTGAGCTACCAATCCGAAGTGCATCATGGAAACATTGTAGCTGCACCTCGCTGACCTCCTCTTCTGTGTGCGTGTGTGTGTGTGTGTTGCAGACGTCCGTGTGGACAGCGCTCTGTCCCTGCCGCTGGGCCTGGCTGCGCGGGTGCTGTTTCTGTGTGTGCAGCAGGCCGACTGCAGCGGGGACCAGGCGCGGGCGCGCTCCCTCTGTGCCGCTGCCGTCGCCGGCATCAAGGCCGCACTCAAGGTCAGAGGTCAACTGACCTTAGATCAGCTCCTGGACATTTGCCACAATCTGACCGGAAGCCTTACAGAAACACTGTACCGCAAATACATTGTGTAATTGTAACATTCCAAAGACAATGCATTAGCCATTATAACAAGCAATAGACATATCTTAATCGTGACAATAGTATTACAAAACCACACATAGACAATACAATGGAGACATGGAGTGAGGTCTACTTCAAACCAGCAGATGTCAAATGTATATAGACCCAGTGTCATAAGGAGGCTATAGGGAAACTGTCCCAAAATTGTACTAGCGTACTACTGAGTATCCCCATGTTTGGGATCATTAAGAGAGAGTTGGCCCACGCAAGAGGCAGCAGTGGCCTGATGATGTAATGAGTGGGTGATGTAATCGAACATGTCCCATCTATCCGTCAATGACAGGAGGCCTTCATCTGAGTGGTCAGTGTGCTGTGACTGTGCTTGTCTGTGCTTGACTTCACCCAGATGCATTGTCACTGATGTGTTTGCTGGAGATAACAAGCGTCTCTAATAACCCAGATCCGGTGTCCACTGCTGGCACTGATAGCTATGATGACTTGCTGTTAGGCAACTCTAACAGTTCAGCTGTTTTCCTCTTAGAACAATTGATATCCTTAGTGTTTTAATGCGTTTGTGTCTCTCTGTGTGTCTTTGCATGACATTGGTGTGTGTGGGTGTGTGTGTGTGTGTGTGTGTGTGTGTGTGTGTGTGTGTGTGGGTGTATGTGTGTGTGTGTGTGTGTGTGTGTTTGTGTGTGTGTGTGTGTGTGTGTGTGTGTGTGTGTGTAAGGTGGTGCATATGTTTTATGTGTTGGTTATTCTCTCTTCCCTCATCCTTACAGAAGCATTGTAATGATCTGGATATGACAGCACTATGGCTGAAAAATACCTGCTTACTCGCAGACCTTCTTATACAGCATTCATCAAAGCAGGTGAGTGAGAGAGTCTTCTCTTTGTGTCGCCATGGGTGAATAGAACATACAGCCATTGTTTATTGTATTTCTGGATGTCATGGTCCCCACACCCTTAGGTAGTCTTTGTGAGGGGTGGTGGTCCAGGCCTTGGGCTCCGTAAAGCTCTTTGAGACAATGTGGATTGTTAATGGCACTAAACAAATCAACACAATGGAATTGGCTGACATGTGGCTGACATGTAATGTGTTGTGTTATTTATGTACAGTATGTATTTGTGTTATATTTATGTTACTGTAGTGGCTGAGCTCATGATGAGTTGTTTTCTGTGTTCTGTGTTCTGTGTTCTGCATTGAAATGCCAGGTTCCTGGCACCTGTGAGGACTTCCTCCCTCTGGCGTTTGATGTGAGCGAGACGAGTCGAGCGCTGAGCGACCTGCGCATCAAGGCTTACCAGCAGCTGCTGGCTATCACCGAGAGCCGGCTTCAGACCATTATCGGTCTGACAATACCTCCCTATCACTGGCTTTTCTCTCTGTCAATCACTCCCTCTCTTTTTCTCTTCTTTCTCCTCTCTCTCTCTCTCTTTCTCAACCCATCCCATCTTTCTCTCCCTGATGTGTCTCTTGTTCACACCTGTGTACCGTCTGCTGTGTTGTATAAAGGCTGCCTTTCCCATGATTCCGAGCTTTCCCTTCAGCCAGTTTCCATGACACCCCTTTGCCTTTGATCCTTCTAGTGGGAGACAATCCCGCTGATCTCATATTCTCTTTTTGCACATTTGCCCTGATTTTGGTACATTCATGACGGATGACTACCTTGTTTAAGAGTGATTTGTATTTTTGAATGGTTTGATTTGAAATTGCAATCAACTTGGTAAAAAAAGGTTTGTGACGCAATTGTACCCCTCTGTCTTGTCTCTTAGTCCCCGCCATGCTGGAGAGTGAGACCATCCCGGGGCTGTCCGGATCAGCCAGTAAGCTGGCCAGCTCCCGTAAGCGGGCCGGTTCTGACCCTCGTGCTCCGGGCTCGGAGACCCCCACGATGGTGCAGGTGCTGCGCGAGCTGGGCGCGCTGCACGCCGCCCTGACCCACCAGGAGCTGCCGCTGGCACTGCAGGAACAGGCCCTCCGCCAGCTCAGCCATCTGCTGACCGCCAGCGCCCTCAACAGCCTGCTGCTGCGCAAGGACATGTGCTGCTGGAACCGCGGCCTGCAGATCAGGTCAGACACGCGGGGCTTCGCTGGCAACATCAAACATGCGCACCTGGTTTTTACTTTATGCCTCATGTAGCTTAACTGGTACAGCAAGGTGCTGACAATACATAGGTCACGGGTTTGATATCTAGGATTCACAAAGAGTATATGGATGCAATATGGCTCTACAATGTACTGTCTTTTCATATGTTAGTCTGTTACAATAGTACTGACCTTTAGCTGATAACTCTATGAAAATGGGCTCACGAGAGTGGCATTATTAATCGATTTTATAAGGTTAAGTGTCTACCGCAATATTTAAGCTACCCTTTTCAACTGTATTCTCATTACAAATGAAATGTCTTAAAACTCCAAAGGGTTTACAGGCAGTTCTGAAATGTATTTGGGCCGAACTGGATCTCAGTGTGTGAATCATTTCTTTCTTACCAGGTACAACGTGAGCTTGCTGGAGGAGTGGCTGCGGAGTCGTGGGCTGCAGGCAGGGGGCGCTGTGGCCACACTGGAGCCACTGATCCAGGCTGCCCAGCTCTTGCAAATGAGCAAGAAGTCAGAGTCCGACGCAGCGGCACTGGTCCAGACTTGCAACGTGCTATCGACTCAACAGGTGGGCAGCTTTGGACCGAACCTGATTTTTATCTAATTTATTCCATAGTTCATTCCCGGAACGTGTATATGAAACACCCACATATCTCATGTTTCGATTTTTTTTCTCATCTCACAGATTGTCAAGATTTTAACCCTCTACAGTCCACAAAGCGATGCAGAAGAGAGGGTCACACTGAATTTCATTCGTATTGTACAGGTAAAACTATTTGTATAATTTTTTTGTGGACCCCCTAAAACGACTCTATAGTCTAAATATCAAATCTGATACACCCCTGTCCAGTTTTGTTTGTGCAGAATGTTTATACAGAATAAATAGTTTTAATCAAAATGGTCTATTTTGATCAGCACTTGCTTTCAATATTTTTAAGGTAAGTGGAGATGTTCTTTCCCTAATTAATTCCTCCGAGCCATGTACAAGTCCAGTCAATCAACACTTTGTTTTGGGAGCACGTAAAGGAGTGGTGTCCTTGGATTAGCTGTTGGCTCAAATATCACCAATAGGTCACCGGAAATCCAGACTGCATCATTAAAGGTTCTTAGTCATGACTGTGGCTTGTTTGTACTGTGCGGATATTAAAGCCTCCTGCCGTGTCTCTGTCTCCTTCAGGGTCTGCTGAGGGAGCGCTCTGACGGCCAGCCCCCGCAGCTGCTGCTGGATGTGCGTAGGGTCTTCCCTGTCACCTTCCCCCACCAGCCGCCCCCTCCCCAGCGCGCGGAGCAGCTGGCCATCCCCGAGTCCCTGAAGATCTCCTTCCTCCGCAAGGCCTGAGTTGCGTTCCGTCTGACGACTAAAAAACACCCCCCGGACACACTGATTTTAAGTGTCAGGGAAATGAGTGTGGGCACGACGCAGACACTGTCTTTTTTTAAAGAACAAACTGTGCCCTCAATGTAGGCCATACAACAAATGAAGAGGTTGGGGGTCTGGAGCGACAATTTGTATTGCCAAAGTACCACTGCAGTACATAATTTCCGTTTCCTTTGATGTTATAAGCTGTGTCCAAAATATTGGAATTTTTGTCATTACCATAGACATTTGAACAATAATCTACCATCTCCTCAACTACTACCAATCCAATCTTTAAGGAGGAACATTTCCACATACACTCAGTTTGTGAGTGTGTGATTCCACTAGTTCCACGTTCATGTCAAGTAAATGTGTCTGTAGCATAAATAAGAGTGAGGCAAGAGTTTTGTCTTTTGAAACATTGTTTATTGGAAGTAGACACAGAGATGCAGTAACCCATCTCAACTCCATCCCAGCAATCATTAAAAAAAAAAAAAATTATAAACATCTGTATAAAAACTCTCTCATGCGAGTACTCTGTACCACTACACATCCGTAATACATATTTATATATTCACAAGCCTTTGAAAAATACAAAATAATACCCAAAGATCAAAATAAATAAGAACAATATTACAAATAAACAAATACAACAATTGGAAATAACATCAAAGACACATGCTGGCACAAGAGAGACTTTTCCCCCATCATGCACTTCTTATATACAGGATTGGAGTCAAATTCTGTGTTTTTGCATGTACCAATTACATTTCTTGCACATGCAAGTCATGTCTTACCCTTCTTTTACCATGTGCTTTTAATTGTGCTTCTGTGTCCCTACTGCAGTCTGTAACAGAGTTCGCCACTCACATCATAGACAGACGACACAAGGCCTTAGTGACTAATTGTGATGAATTGTCAACAGCAACATCACACCTCACTGTTTCCTGATGCAGATTCTGGATGCTAGTCTGAAACGGCCCAGTGTAGCGGCTCACTCTCAGAGGGATCTGGCACTGACCCGGCACTGATCCAGGCCCTGATCCAGCCCTAAGCCCAGAGTCAGGGGCTATCTGTGGTGGCGTCTTTGTAAGCCTGCAAGCCTGCATCCCAATTTGTTCAAATCGGTTGAAAAGGAGTAAGATGTTACACTGTGTTTCAAGCCACGGGAATTCAAAACACCTCTCCAGTTCATGTTTGTGTCAGGTTAAAACTACCACACCTGTAACCACAAATTACCCTTCACACCTGACATGTACATTGAAAATAGAATAATGAAATTAAATAAATATAAAATGAAAATAGTAGCTACATGTATAGCTCCAAACATTTTGGCCAATTATCCAAAAAGCGGTTACAAGACAACAAAGGGTTTGTGCTGACAGTATTTCACACTGTAAACATTACAGAACTTTTTTTTTAAAATCTCTACACATATGTAAATTTCATTCAATAGATGCATAGACTTGAGATAGCTATGTTAAAATGGCCACATATATCAAGAGAAATAGCTAAATGCATGAAGTGCGTTTGGGGGACGCACCACGTGCCGAACTCCAGATCCTTGACGAATTGTTTGTGACAGCTACCTCGAAACAGAGCAACAGAGGCAGAGGCAAGAGTGGCCAGCGACCACTCCAGTGACGCCATTTTGGCTCAAGCAGAGAGAGCCACGGGGTGATGATGCAGTCGGAGACACATCAGTCCCCACGACGACAGCCTTCATTCAACCATGTCGTGGCACTAGGTCACAGAAGAAAAAAAAAAACACTCTACCATGCTTTCCAAGCTGCCACCTCATGCCTGCCACATGCCACCTGGCCCTCACTGTGCCACCAGCTAAGTACAAACGGGCACCAGGGGGGCGATGGCAGGCACGTTTCCTGAAGCGCTCATGCTGTGAGATACTCCGGGAGCGGGGATAAAGAGAGCTGTTACTACAGATTATTCAGACATGCTCTGCGCTGCTCTGCTGGACCTGTGCGAGTGACACACTGTGACCGCAGACATGCTTATTAAAACATGGGGCAAAAGCAACAACCCAGCATCAGCCTAATGGGGAGAGAGAGATGCGGCCACTCTTGGGTATTTAATGTAGAGTCGATCTGCTGTGTCTTATCCTGACCTGTGTCAGTGGCATAAAAGACAGATTTTCAGAGACAGTGAGGATGGATGCTCGAGGCGCCTTGAAGGAAAGGATTTCTGAGAAAAGCTTTAATAAAATCCATCCGTCTGAGGTCACTATGGCAACACAATAAAAAATGCATCCTTCCTGGCGTCTGCCGCTTGCCGAGATTCTGCCAGGAACTTAGAACTGTGAGCCCACAGAAAGCACACGGACTTCGGAAACCATTTTGTAAAAGCCCTCGTTAGGGGCATATTTTGGAATGTTTAGTCAAATCGCTTTTCTCAAACACGCAACCATTCAACTGAGTAAAAGACAATTCTGAAACTAGTTAAAAAAACACACACATACACACACGGAAATAGACCAAAAGTCCAAAGCATTTCTTTCTTGTCGCATTCTGCTTCATCAACCATGGTTGATTTTTTTTTCACAAACAGGCAACACTGGTGTATAGAAAAAGAGTGGAGACCTGGTCCACATAGTCATCCAGGTCTCCTTCCAGGACTATGGTGCTTTGCAGGCACCCCCCTTCTTCATGCAGGGAGTTCTGAGCGGACAAATACACACAGAGACAGACAAAGGAATGTCAGGTAGGTAGGCAGTGTGCTTTTACAGGAGGTTAAAGAAGGTTGGTCATTTGACTAAATCCACGGAGCTCACACAAGCCCAGCACTAACGTGTCTTTCTAGGTTAGTCTTACATGAGAGAGCTGTCTCTGGTAAAAAGAGAACAGCCTCTTTTTGTTACCCCTTCAATTTAAAATCCTCAAGAAAAACAGGGAGTGGAGCTTCAAAACTCATACGTGTGAAGTCGTTCTTAAGTCCTCCTCGGCTTCCCCTAGGTATTTGGTCTAAGCCGTTTTAGACTGGCAGCTATCAGCTTTACAATTTGCTGGTCCACTTGTGCTTAATCTAAGAGTTTGCATAACTAAAAAAGCTTAGGACCCAAATTTTCCTAAAGATTTGTGTGTGTCCCACATGAAAATATCTATGCACTGTCCACTATTTATCTATCTCCGATATCTATCTCCTGAGCGATTGTGTACTTCCAATGAGAACAGCTACATGCCTTGCCCAAAGACCTAATGCACACTGGCTTAAAATGTTTTCTGAAGAGTAACTCTACACCCACAAACCTTTGCTAAATCAGGGCAGAGGTCTGGTCCCGCGAGAAGACTGTGCGGTGTAAGGTTAGAGGCAAGGGTTAGAACTTCTTCATGGAAACTGGAAACTATCAAAAATAGTCAATACAAATATAGATATCACGCTAGGGCTTGGTCCAGGCTTGAGGGGACATGTGGGACAGGGACGTGTGAGGACGAGAGAGACAGATAAGGGGGGGAACGACAGACAGGAGAACAGTAATGGCACTACATGCTGCATCTTAAACCCTCCACGAATTGCACATCTTTGCTTGTAACAGCAGATTCTCTACAGTAAAATAAAAATCAAAAACCACCTGAAGAAGTACATTTGATATATTACAGATAAAAGATAAACATTATGTCTAATATGTTTTTTTTTAATGATATAATTATGCTTTGTATATACGTATATATCTCCATCTGATTTGATTAAACTCTTTTGTATTTGAAGATATGTTTCACTCTCATCCTTCAGAAAGAATGTATTTAATGAGGTTATGGGAAGTAGTAAGAATATTCCTCTATGTTCACTGAGACCCTAAAAGCTGGGACAATACAAAGGGCAGTAAATTATGGCAGTTGTCATTGTTACGGATCCATCTGCAATGTTTGCGTGGAACGTCTGGACTGTGCTTATTTTATCAGTCACAACAATAGTCCAGGTGACACAGTATAAAGAGTGGGAAGGACTTGTTCTTTATGGTTCCTGTTGGTCTGCGTGTATGTGTATCTGTAGTTGACTGTGTTTGTGTGTATGTGTGTGTTATGTGTATGGATGTGTGTGTGTGTGTGTGCATGTTCTGACAATAGTGCATCATCAGACAACCAGAGGGCAGTGTTTTTGTTTACTTTCCACAGCTCCCTGCTTCCCTCTCCTCTCCCTTAGCTACCCCGGCCCTCCTCCGCCGAGCGCTGGTCAGACTTGAGCTTGACGAACTCCTTGGCCACGTCGTCGTTATTGCGCTGGGACAGGATGCGCAGCACAGTCAGGCCCGTCTCGTCCATGTTGACGCGCTTGCCCAGTGGCAGCCAGCACGCCACGCTGCCCCGCGGCGCCACGTCTTTCACCTGGAGCACCGACATGCCTACCGTACGGTCCTCGCGTGCGAAGCAGTAGTCCTTCACGCAGAAGTGCAGCTCGTAGCACTCAGGGGCTGACTCACTGCTCAGGGCACTGCAAACACATGGGTCAGAATGAGAGTTAACACAAGAATGAGCAGAGCAGAAAAGGGAGATGGGATTATAATTTAACCATAGAGTCTGAAGATGATACAGCATAGTTTACTTTATTATACGGCTCTTCAGAATGTTCCAAAAAGTACCGTTGATTAGAATGGGCCATCCCAACGTTCTACCCTACATTATTTCCTGCTTACAGACCGCTGCGAAAAGATAATGACCGCTGTCATTGGCAACGGGTTTTGCGCTTCTAATTCACCTCTTTCATATCATTCCGCAAAAAGTCCGGTCATTTTAACGTAACAGACTCATGGTATTTTGAAGTCAGCAAGTAATGGGTTGCTACGCAACACCTGAAACTTCAAAGTTCTATTTGCTTGAAGAACTATTTATTTCTAAACGGGACTCATGAAACAGCAACTAAATCATAAAAAAAGGGTATGTTGGAGGAATGTCTTCTATCGTTTTTGGCAAGTTACCATATAATACCGTATAATAAGCGACCTCCGGACAATATATTATCCCTTACTTAATTCTCACAAGACAAATTGCAAATGACTAAATTACTTATTCCTCAATTATAATTAATTCATTTTGTTGCCATGCCAGGCATTTCCTGGAATGGACCCTCTCTTACATAAGCTATGTGAAACGCTATCAACAGAAATAACGATGAAAATGGTTTACTCACAAAGTGAAAGTTTCATTATATTTTGGAGCCCAGCTGTTGTTCTTGGACTTAGTGGCATATTTTCTCTTCTTGTCGCTGAGGTGAGGACCAATGATGTAGACTTCAACGAAGGGCCGGAAGATCCCAGAGGTCTGCCACCGCAGGTCATTCGCTGCCACAACTGAAGACAACATTGTGAACATGAATAGAGGGGGGACAGAATACAGAGAAAGAAAGATGCATCATTGCCCTTGATGATACATCATCAATGAGGTTGTAATGTTAAGTTCTGATGTCCATTAAGTACACACTTTCATCCTAAGTGGCGAAGCAGTAGGGGCATACATCATTTATCACTATGTGTGCTCCCTGGGAAATTAACCCACCATCTTGGTGTTGCTGGCACCTCGCTCCACCACTTAAGCACCATGAACACATCTGGAATCCCTTCCAGGATAATAAGGCTAATTTAACCGGCAGCAGATGCAGACTGACCTTTAACGGTGACTTTAAGCTCTCCACTGCTGGGATGGGTGAACACCTCAACGGCGATGGAGACCTCTCCCACAGCATCGTCCACTCCAGAGCCTGGCATCACAGACACAGCAGCAACACATATGAGCTCTGCTAGCGGCTAATGCAAGGGGGACATGCTAGCCCCTCTGGACACTTGGCTTCAAGCTGTCTACTCCTCTGTGCAAGACTTCAGTGTGAGTCTGCAAATGTGGTCAAAGGAGACAGTGCAGTGCTGGAAGTACGGGGGACGTCTTGAGACCAAGTGTCCTCTGAGTGGCATAAATTATCCGCTTGGAGATCAAGTACAGCTGTAGCCATGGGTTTAATGTGTGAGCAGCTATTTTCTGGGCTGCTGGAATCCAGAAAATATGTGAGTCTGATATAAAAGAAATCATAATTCCTTAATGAAAACAACCAACAAAACAGCATATCATATGAAAAGTATGCATTCATGCTCCTTAGTAGTACTGTAGAGATCAATGAAGTTGAGGTAGTACATATTAGGTCATAGACATTGCAACCGGTCCGCATGCAGTTCAGTCTAGCCTCCATACCACTGGGAAACGTTAGTGTCCCCGTTTGGGAGCTGAAGGAAGGACACTGGGACTTCAGAGGATAACATGGGAGCCACAGGAAACCAGGACAACAGGCAGGACCTCTGCGGCTGTGTCCCCATCTATCCACAAAGGTGGCAACATGCTATAACGCATCCAGCCACACCCATTCTGTTGAACCTTGTAACTGGAGCAAGCATGACAATGGAATAGGCAGTGTAGCCCAGCTCCATGGTCAGAGAGGATTCATTTCCATAACAGGCATTCTGAATGAGGGTCTACACACTGGCCCATTGCACTGTGTGCAAAAGCATTGATACTCATAATAGGGGCTGATGAGGTACTGGCAGGGGTATACTGTGAAAGAAATTTGGCCCTGGACTTTATGTTCATTATTTTCCATTCAATTCCTAGGCTTACAATCTCTTTGAGGATATAGTCTATGGGAGTTAGTACCCTACTCCTTGCTGGTAATGATATAGTCTATTTATTGCTGCTGGGTGATTTTGAAGGTATTACCCTGGGTCTATTCGAGGACATGTTTTACAGCTTGTATTGTAACATGTCATTAACATGGCTTAAACAGTAACTAATAGGCTATCAGAGGCTATGTGGTCTTTTTCCAACCACAATTTACAGCCATTTTAACTAAATGTGCAGCCTAGCCATTATTTCACCTCCATCTTCCCGCTTCAGTCTGCTCCCCGCCGACTAAGCGTCATCGACTACTAAACACTTGGGGATAGTGCTGGTCATGCCCAGACAGCATATCTATTGCTTTTTACTTTTGAAAGCGTCTGGCCCAATTTGGCCTCTCTGTTTTACATTTTGACCAACACGTTCTCATTCCCAACTTTGATTTTGACATATTCTGCTTGTGCCAGGCATTCGTCGGCCATCGCACTGCTGCATGGTACATTTGCATTAGTCAAAATGTTAGCGTGCAATAACTAACTCGGTTGTGATTGGCCAGGAGCAAGCATGCAGCACACTCTCATGCTTACCCCGAATGACAGGCAGACAGAGAAGGTCGGTAAAAAGGGATATTATTGAAGGTCCAACGGCCCACCGGATTTTACCCTGTACGCCCGATGGCCTGTACGCCCGATGGCCTGTACACCGCTAGTTACTGGATATAACGCATACGTAAGGCTGTAATTATTGGATGGCAACGTGTGTGACCCTTATGACAGGATGCCGTGTTTCAGTCTGGGCTCCATGCTGCTGGTTCTGGGTGGCACAGGAGGAGGCATGCAAACCTTCAGAAGGGCCTCTCACACACACACACACACACACACACACACACACACACCAACACACACACACACCAACACACACACACACACACACACACACACACACACACACACGCACTGGGTCTCCGTCTGTCAGCACAAACACCTAGCCTGGGAGGCTCATGACTCACATACTCACACACACACACACACACACAGCAACACAACACTTCTCTTATTTTCTCTCTCAAACACATTCACTTACACATACACAGTTACATACAAACCACACATACACACACAATCTCCCATGCACACATCCACCATAAGTAAAGTCATCCACTGATGTCTACAAGCTGTCATGGATGTAGGGTACTCATGTATAAATGGATTTATGGCGGTGCTGTTTAACTTATAGCTGGTGTCACCAGCTAGCAGCCTCCACTGCATTTTCGTGGTAGCA